>NW_024351729.1:4663815-4857628 GCF_902729225.1 Pteropus medius
TTTGACTGTAACATTAGATCTTAATAACCCATTAGAACAGATCCAAAAACATTTACGACTACATGAGGAAATAAACTTTTCTTCTTCATTGCAAAGGTGGAAGGAGGTAGAGGGTACAAATATATTTCTTCTTTGAAGTTTACAAATTATGATATGGAAAAATCAGAACCCAATTAAAAATAGCTAGCAAATTTATGGAAATATATTCAATTTCAGAAGTAATAAGGGATATGCAAATACAAAAATATATACTTATATTTTTTGCCCAAAAGTTTGCTGACAATTATGTCAGGAGCATATGCTGAGATGGGCATACTTATTTGTGAGGATGCAAAATATTAAAGCATTTCTGGAAGAATTTGGCAGCATACATCCAATTTAAATAGACAAATCCAAGATTATCAAATAAGCACATGTATATATGTGAGTGTTTATATGCGTGTGTGTGTTTGTGTGTGTGTGTATATATATATATATATATATATATATTATATATATATATATATTTATTTATTTATTTATTCAATCATGTAATATTGATAAAATAAATTGAAATATCCTATATAGCCATTGCTAGGTGAATGGTTATAAGTATCATACTTTGGAAAACTACTAAACATGCAGCAATTTATAATAATGGAATAGATCTATATGACTCAATATGGAAAATTTCCGGGAAAAATGGTGATGTGCTAAAAGCAATTTAAAGTAAATTTAGAACTCTATTTGGGTTAAAAAAATGCAGCACTTCATTTAGCAAAAAACAGGAAAAAAATCCCATTTATTTGAGTGATTAAACACATATGATTGTGTATATTTAGGATAGAAAGAGTTATAGAGAAATTTTATATTATATAATATGTTTTATATCCTTTTTATAATAAATATAAATTTATGTATTATTTATAGAATATTAAAACTGATTAAATACAAAAATATTAGAATAGAAATAATGCCATGTACACTCTTGGCAGCTATAAAGTTATAACAAGATATTAGATATTTTGTCCTTTTGTAAGTTTATGAAAATAAGAATATTGAGGTAACCACTTGCTGATAATGCTTTGTATTTATGAAGAAAAAATAAATCCTCTAGGGGAATGTCTTGGGAAATAGTAAACTTCTCTATCAAACAAATATAATTTTTAATTTTCATTGTTTCATTAAATGTGTTTGTTCAAAATAAAGGTTACATTAAAATTTAAAGTAAGTATTAAGTATACAGATGTATGGTTAAATAAACTTGTATTTCTGGGAGAATGGCAAATGAGATATAATTCATTTTATATATCACTGGATTTTATTGGTCAATAATTCATTTAAGATATGTATTTCTATGTCTGAGAGTAATTGGCTGAAAGTTTTGCTTTCTTGAAATGTCCTTGTTCGTTTCAAGGTTACTCTGGCCTCATAATTCAAGTGGTCATATCTCTCATCTTTTCCTACCTTCTGTGTTTGTATAAGTTCCTATTATTTCTCCCTTAATGTTTGGTGATGTCATTAACAAAGTCACACTAGACTGGAAATTTCTTTGTTGTAAGATTTTTAAGTTGTTGATTTATTTTTTATAGATGAATGAGTGTTCAGATTTTCTTCTTCTTGTGTCCTTATTTTGTTTTTTTTTAAAAGAATTTTTTAATGTCATAAAATTTTAAATTTGTTGCCATAAAATTGTTTCTGTTCACTATTATTTAATGTATGAAAGTGTGATAATATTGTTTTCCCATTCTTCATATTGCGATTTGTACCTTCTCTTCTAACTTTATTTTTTTCATTTTATTTATTTATTTATTTATTTTTAGGCGAGGCAACCCTTTGTTGACCTCATAGATTGCAAGGACCTTGTCAGCATACAAGCCCTTATTTTTTATTTTTTTATGCCTACAGCACCTGGTGCTCCTAAGTGGTCTCTCATCCACGTACTAACCAGGCTCGACCCTGCTTAGTTTCCAAGATCAGATGGGATCCAGCTTGTTGAGGGTGGCATGGCCGTAGACTCTCCCAACTTTTCAAAAATCAATTGTGTTCTTCTTTTTAAGGAAGAACTCCTCACTGAATTTCTATATTTCATTTGTTTTCAATGTCATTAATTTCTGTTCTTGTTATTCCTTCCTTTGGCTTTCTATAATTTTAATATGCTTCATATTTTAACTTCTTGAAATAGATATAAACATCACTGATTTTCAGCATTTCTTCTTTTACATTATATATACCTAAAATTATACATTTCCTTTTAAGGATACCTTTGATAAATCAAACAAGATTTGCTAGGACATTCCTTTATTAACATTCAATTAGAAATATTTCATAATTTTTGTGGTGATTTTTTGTGAATTTTCTAACATTTGGCATTTTGTGGTTATTCTAGTTACTGATTTGTACATAATTCCACAGTGATCAGAAAATACATTTTCTATTATTTTGTTCTTTAGATATTTATTGACTTGATATATATCTTATGGAAAATATTTTATATAAGTTTGAAAACATGTTTTACCATGGCCTACTACTGGATCAATTATTAAAAGAGGAGCTGTATAATCTTCAACTGTATGTGTGGATTTTCATGTCTCCTTTTATGTATATATTTAAGCTATGTTATTTAGTGTATGATTTAAAAATACTTTCCTGTCGAATTGACTCTTTATAATTACAAAATGTTCTTAATATATAATATTTTTTTGTTTGTTTTAAGGTCTATATTATTTTTCTTTGGTAAATGTAAAAATAACATCTTTTTTTATCATTTATCTTTCAACATTTTATATATTTATATTTAAAGTATGTCTCTTATAAACAGCATATAATGGGTCTTTTTTGGCAAATTCATAATGAGGAAATATTAACTCATGACCTAGAAGGGAAATAATTCATAAAATAATCAGATCAAAATCTAACACAATAACATTCTTTTATTTTCTTTTGAAATTAACATAAACATATTATACATATAACATAATATAGTATAAAGTTTAATAAAAACCCTAAGGTTCAGATTCTAGTCTTGGAAGATGGATTAATCCATCTGCAATCTTTTTTTCACAGTGATTATAACTAAAAATTCTGGCCAAATGAAACACACAACACCACACACACACACAAATGCCTGAAGACTATCTGAAAAGTAAATCGCAGGGGAATTACGAAGGCAAGTCAACATTTGAAACAAGATCAATAGGCTGGAGGACATGAGTTTTCTTTACTTTTATTTCTTTTTCATCTTCTTTTATTTTTCAGCTATTGCCCGAAGGTGAACCAAATTCATAACTGGGTAGCTGGAGGAGTCAGCAAAAACTCCAAGAAAGGCCAGTCTTTCCAGGCAAAGGGTCAAGAAAAAAGGTGCCAGTGAGCTAGAGAGTCAAGAGGGAATATACGTTATTGATATCATTTTTCTCTTTTTCTGTCCTGTGTCAGCACTGAAGTCAGCTCCAGTCCCAGATCTATACTGCCATCGTCACCCCGAGGGTGCAAGCACCTACCTGTGCCTCTGGGTAGAAGAAGTAGAAGAAGGGTCCTGGTTGTGCAAAGAATATGAGGAAAGATCCTTGCTGTTGGCTGCCTGATTTAATAATTAATTGGATTTCTCTCTTCTCTCACTGTTTTGTCCTAAAGACAGCCTCAGTCATGAGGAACTGTGTCACAGTGATGAATGGTAAATACTTAAAACTCTAAGAGATAACAATCTTTTTGGCCGTAGCAACTGGGGAAAGATAACCCTCACATGAGCAGAGTTTGGAAGAAATCCTGGAGAGGAGAAGGCTGAAAAAGGAGGTCTCTAAGTCTGTGTGTGAATGGACACAGAGGTTGGGCTCGGCCGCAAGCCGTGCATGTGCAGAAATAACCCACAGAACCATAGCAAAGGCTTTGAGAACTGAATGGTAATTGGAGCACTGCTGAGTCTCAAATCAGCCCTTCACTGGAGGATGGAGAGGCAAATCTAAGTCACATCCACAAACACTTTCAAACTCAGTAGCTGTTGGAGTTAGTGCCACAGAAAGTCCGTTGGAACTTGCATTCAGAACGTAAACAGGTTGACTGTCTGCTAAAATGAAACTGATGCCATTCCTCAGAGGACTTTAATAGGACCCGTAGTCTCAAAAAAACTGTTTCCAACATCCAGGATAGTATTCCAGTTCCTGGCAAGAAGCAAGAAGCCTATTTCATCTATTTTCCCCAACTGGGAGGAAAAACAAACAAACAAACAAAAACACCCTACAAAACCATAAGAGAAGGTCTGGGGAGAAGCTATATGAAGAGACTTTTAAGTGAGCACTGTGATACTGACAGGGAAGGCTCAGGGGTAGGGTTTTTAGCTCTGGCTTGAGGAATAGCAAAGAAAACTCCTGAAGTTCAGAGAAAAAGTGTGGAAATTTGCTTCTCTTCTTAATTTCTTCTCTTATTTTCTCTATTGTCTAGCGCAATCCCTCCAAGTCCATGGCAGTGGACATTAAAAGGGGCATCAAGAACCAAAACTCTGATAGAGGTTAAGTATTATCCTCTACTTGGTTAAATTGTAGGTAGAGAAAAGAAAATGGGCAAAGTTAATGGAGTATAAAAGTCCTTAGTTTGTTTGGAAAAGACAGAAAGTTCAGCATGCTGTCAAAGGTCAGGCTGTTTAGAATGAAAAATAAATCTCAAACACGAACCACCCTATGCATCTGGAAATGAGAATGAGGCACTATTCTGTAATACTCCGAACTCAATATTAATGCAATAATCACATGCACCAGGTCAATATCAGTGTGAACAGAGAACACAGAATAAAGTGCAACTAATAGGAGAAATGAATCAGAGAAAAAAAAGAATACAATTTGATGAAAACCCTCAAGTTTTTGTCCTATGAGAAGCAGATGCCAGGATAGGATAAGATGTACAAGAGATTTAGTGGAGTAATGAATGTAAAGAATAGAATGGGAGGGAGTAGGTGTGGGAAGCAGAGCTTTCATACCTTAATGGAAGCTTGGTTCCTGTAGAAGGAGAGCAGAAGTGAAGGATTGGGTAGAAAGAGACTCAGATAACACTTCAGTCCTGAAAAATTAACAACTGGCTGGTACTAGAATTTAGAAAAAGAAGGTTAGTACAGCAAACCACAATCCTTATCACTGAAATCAGCCTCAGGGTTACAACTGGTACTACTCTCTTTCCTGCATAATCTATTTGAATGCCCCTTGCCCTTAGTCATCAATTTGGCCAGTCCTGATATGACCCAGAATGTTTTTCAGAGATCTTGGTAATAATACTTAGGCCATGGTGGTCTCTGAAACTAAGAACTATGCAGAATCTAAATTGCAGAGTCTAAATTCACAAAGATCTCTAGTAAATCATTGGAAAATAAGATAAGTGGGTTTATTCCTGCTTTCATCCTTGATTTCCAGACCCATGCATTCTCCCTGTTAGGGACAAAGCACATAAGAGACAATCTGAATCACTGTCTGTGCTGTATCTGAGGGTTGACACTTTATTCTTGCAGAGTATTGCCTCTGATTCAGCACTTAGATTTGTTTTCAGTAGTCCATCCTAATCCTTTATGAGGATAGCTGCCTCTGGATAGAGCAGAATGTGATATGACCAGGTCATAGACCCCTTTCCTAAACCACCTTTACTATATAATGAGTCCCATGAATAGATAATATATTGTGTGATTTGCCATAGCTGAAAATGAAGTATTTCTGTCTGTAAGTTTCTGTATAGTGGTAATGGCTGAAGCTTTAAGATCAAAAGGAAAGAAAAAAAAGTAAAAGAAAACCCATTCCCAGAATAGGTATCTCTCCCTGTGAAGATAAATAGCTGGTCATACTCAGATATAAGAGATCCATCATAATCTATCTGTCAACAAGGGGACAGTGCTCTTTATGAGGATTAGTGTCATAGCAGAGTCTTTGTCTTTAGAGGATGGACATTCAGAGGCAGCAACAGCTAGATCAGCCTTAGTAAGTAAGAGTCCATGAA
Organism: Pteropus medius; assembly: GCF_902729225.1. Classification (NCBI taxonomy): domain Eukaryota; kingdom Metazoa; phylum Chordata; class Mammalia; order Chiroptera; family Pteropodidae; genus Pteropus; species Pteropus medius. The sequence continues at coordinate 4,669,765 of NW_024351729.1, forward strand.
ATGGGGACTCATATGTTTTCACAGTCTCTGCCATATGACCACTCTGCTCATGTACCTATTATGCCAGTTCCTGGTTAGGCAATGATGAAGGATGGCTAATATCAATAGCAGGGGCAGTATGTCAAATTAGTTTTTCAGTGCCTCTTTTACTGTGTATGCTTTCTGATGGGTATAAAGACATACTACAAAAACCTTCACACTTTTTGCCCATGCTGTATCATTACGCTGACTGGTGTATTCCTTTCTATCAAGACATTTATTGAGACTTTTTCTAGGGACTATCTCTGGTGTGTATTCTTCTCAGAATGAGATTTTCATTTCCAGCTAAGCAATAAATAAACCTGTCCCGAAATGCCATAAAACCATTTGTTTTCTCTAATAACACGTGGTATTACTTGGGTCAGTTAGAATCCTATAAGAATCAAACAACCAGACAGGTTTTGACAGAGAAAAAAATTCTAGTGAGAAAGACTAAAAAGGGAGGGAGTGGTAGTAGGTAGAAAGCGCCTTTAGGCTGCATTTTAAGTCTGGCACCTATAAAAGAATCAAGGAAAGACATTGAGTAGGCAGAGCTTCAGACTACCATTCAGTTATGAGAAAGTCTTGGCCAGGCCAAAGGAAACCCAAAGCAAAACTTTCCCATTAATGAAATGTTCTATCGATGGCACTCTCCGCTTGCTCACTCATTGGCTAGGAGTCATTTGCCTAGGAAAAGCATTGCTTCAGTATTCCTAAGAGTTGCAACTCAAGGCTATCAGACATCTCAGTGCCCTGCAGTGGTTTCTCTTGAAAGAAATCTAAATGGTACATCTCCTTCCAACTGCCTTTGAGACTTATTGCAGAACCAACCTGAACTACATATAGGAATTTATTTTTAGTTTTAAAAATTATTATTTTACAGTATTGCTTAAATTATTTATTTGTTTTTAATTAAATTTATTGGGGTGACATTGGTTAATAAAATTATATAGGTTTCAAGTGTACAATTCAATAATACATCATCTATAAATTGCATTGTGTTTACCACTCAAAGTCAAATCTTCATATATTTGACCCTCTTAGGCCTCATCTACCTCCTTTCATCCTCTACAGTCCCTCTGGTAATCCCCAAACTGTTATCTGTGTCTATAAGTTTTTATTTGTTTGTCATGCTCACTTGTTAGTTTTAGTTTTATATTCCACATATGAGTGAAATCATATGGTTCTTGACTTTTTGTCTGACTTATTTTGTTTAGAATGATAATCTCAAGATCCACCTGCATTGTCACAAATGGCAGTATTTCATCTTTTCTTATGGCTGAGTATATGTACCATGTCTTTATCCAAAGATCTATTGAAAGACACTTCGGTTGTTTCCATGTCTACTCCACTGTGAATAATGCTGCAATGAACATCGGAGTACATATATCTTTACGCATAATTTTCAAATTTTTAAATAGATATCCAGAAGAGGGATTGCTGGGTCATATGGTAGTTCTATTCTTAATATTCCGAGGAAACTCCATACTGTTTTCCATAATGGCTATACCAATTTACATTCCCACCAGCAGTGTATGAGGGTTCCTTTTTCTCCACAATCTCTTGAACACTTGTTATTACTTGTCTTGTTGATAATAGCCATTCTAACAGGTATGAGGTGATATCTTATTGTGGTTTTGATTTGTATTTCCCTAATAGCTAGAGAAGTTGAGCATCTTTTCATATGTCTATTGGCCATTCATATGTCTTCTTGGGAAAAGTGTCAGGTCAGATTCTTTGCCCATTTTTTCATTTGGCTTGTTTGTTGAGTTGTATGAGTTCTTTATATATTTTAGATGTCAGCCCCTTATTGGAGGCATTGTTTGCAAATATCTTATCCCATTCAGAAGATTGCCTCTTTGTTTTCATGATGGTTTCTTTTGTTGTGCAGAAGCTTTTCAGTTTGATATCATTTACTAATATGGGTGTCTCATGTATCAAAACAGATTTAAAAAATTATAACATCCTCTACCAAATAAAGCACAAGTGTTTTGGTCTATCTTTCAATTGAGCACATGATGCATTATTCAGAAAAAAATAAATAATAAAAGGAGTAATGCATTTTTTTTATTGGATAACTCATGACACCATCTGAATATGAGATTCTTAGTAAATTCCTATAAAAATGTTTTTTTCTACTATAAATCATCACATATATCAGAATTTTAGCACTCCAAATATATATAATTTATTAATAACTATATAGGTGAAGTTTAAAAGCATAATTGCTTTTACAAAACAGTACAAGGAGCTTTATATTGATTTCTTTTACTGATTCTACAAAGAGGTCAGTATCCTCCTTGTTTCTATATTTCTAAAGAAGACAACAGAGAGATTGCCTAAGGAATAATGTGAGCTGCAGTGTGAATGGAAGGCTATTGCAATAACAAGAACTATAAAGAGCAAATACTACATGGATATTTATGTTAAACATTAGCTGCACTGATATCTACATCTGTTCACTAACCAAAGACCTAAGTCTACAAGTTCCAGAGAGAGACATTTAGAGGACAAGGTCAGTGAAAGTATTACCTCAATGTTGTTTGTGTCCTCATTTTTGGCTGCTGCTGATCTAGGCTAGATCTTGAAAATTTCTTATACCTTAACTAAAGCATTTATAAGGCCAAAAAAACTCAACTCAAAACAAATTAACCTTTTCTCCCAGGTCTCTAGAGCTTGTGTTAACTCTGTTACCATCGTTCTCATAAAGGGAGCCAAGAAGAATATATTCAAAGAAAGGTGTGCTGAAGGAAAAATCTAGAAGAAGCATTTCTTCTTAAGCCATCAGCAGCAGAGTTGAAACATGTACTCTAAAATTCCTTTCCCTTGTACTCTACTCTTGTTTTTACAATATACACATTAACTCAAAACTTCTATCAGTGTTTCTCAACCTTGAAAGTACATCAGAATTATGTGAGGGAACATTTTAATAAATCCCAGTACGTAGGTCACACTAAAGGCTAGTAATTTTAGAATATAATATCCTGTACACTAACAACCTTCATCCAATGGTTTGGGTGCCCATTAGTGATATTTGTTTGAATCAATGATTCCCTTAGGAGTTGAAAAATGACGTTTTTCCAATTTTATTATTATTCCTACATTTATTATGCTACCTATTGTAAAGAAGTTTTTTCTACTTTCTATTTTTTCAAGTCATTATGTACTCCAAAATTCTCTTTACTATTTAATATAATTCATTACCATTGTTTCTATATTGATGCTCAAGTTATGCCAAATTTGGCCAGTGAACTCCCTTCGATTAAGCTCATGTGTCACTTTGACATGTTTGGTAGGATCAGAAACAAGTTAAGAATGCTCACTAACTCCATGACTATGTAACATTGTAGTGGCATTATTAACCAGTCCATTTGAACAAGAGAAGGCAGTTATGGGCATAAAAAGAAAATTTTAAATAACCTCTATTTGCTGATTATATATTTGTTAAACATAAAATACTGAAAATAAATTGTGTTTATAGTTAAATTTAAGAAGTTAGACATAAAGCAAATGATTAAAACTAAAGAGTTTAAAAAGAAATGAATATTAAGATAAAAAGTAGAAATTAATAAATAGAAGCAGAAGAAATCAATAACACATAAACTTGGGACTTCTGTAAGGATGCAATCATGAAAAATTGACTCTTGTTCCCCACACCCCATCTCTGCCTAAGCACTCAGGAACATGCTGAGTTTCTTGCCTGCACTTGGCAATACAGATGCAGGCAAAACTTTAAAAGTAATTGGATGGATCACAAGGATAAGAGAAACCTCAAGACAATAAATGAAAAAACCCTATGCAATCCTCAGCAGGATTAAGCTACTGGGGCTCTTCATGGGGAATTTTATCAAGATGTGTTTGTTTCTCCGAAGCAGAAATTTTTGCTAAATCTTGAGTATCTTCTTTTGCACAGTTAAGTTATTGCACACTTTACGTACATAGGATAACTTTTAGCCTATCTTTCATCACTCAACATCATTCTGTGTATCCTTTCACATTTTTAATAGATCCTATCGAGAAAAAGGTGTTTAGAGAATGATCAAATAAACAATCATAAGAAAGGCAAAGGTGATGGTTAAATAATATAATCAACAGCTCTATGCCAGTAATTTTTTAATGTAAAATATTTTTTAAACTCTAGAAAATATAAATTTAAAAAATTAAAAAAATAAAATCTGATTATATCAATGAACATTAAATATGTAATAAAATTCTATACAAAGGAAAGCTATCCATCTTATTTCTTTGGAGGATGAGTAAATTTTGATATCAATACTCAGCATGGGAAAGAAGTACAAGAGACTTAATATAACCTCATATATAAATGTAAACAGTTAAATAATACAAATAGAGCAGTTTTTTTTTAAAAAGTAAATACTGAATAAGTATAGTTTATATCAGAATGAAGAATATTTTAAATATATATATGATGGCAAAGATAATATTGATGTGTACAGAAAAAATTTTGATAAAATTGTACTTAGTTCATGTGTTTAAAATAAAACAATTTTAACAATCTAAAAATGAAAGAGACCTTCCTTAAAATGATAAATATCTTAAGCAAAATGCCACAGCAAATAGAACACTGAAAGGTTAAATCTAGAAGATTAAGTTTTATTCTAAAACTCATTTTACATTTAAATTGGGTGGAGTTAGTCTATGTCAGTGATCCTATGTATGGCAGCAAAGTTACACATTTAGAAAATATAATAGGAAAAAATATTATACATATCATTACCAGAGCAATTTCATAAATTATCCAGGAATAAATCTACAAAAGATATACAAAATATTTTTGAAGAACACTAGAAATTATTTTGAAGAATGAAAATGAGCTATACATGAATGGGTATGCATGGATACTAAGGTTTGTACTGCAAGTGTGAGCATATTCCCATAAAAATCAATAAATCTATAAATAAATTAATGAACCTAGAAAATAATTTAAAAATTGAAAAAATTCTACAGATTTCATTAATATGTTGTAAAAAATAAAAGTATAACAATATGATTTAGAACAGTAAACATACACTTCAGACAAGTGGTTACTCCCATGGGAGAAAAATGTCATTAGAGAGGCAAACCTGGGGGATGAACTGAATAGGAAATATTTTTCCTGAAATAAATAAAATTTGAGTTTAAAAGTCAAATATTAATTTTTAAAAAGTTGGTCATTGGTATATCAATATTCATTATATGCTCATAAAGATTTCTATATATTTAAAATATTTTACAATATTTTAAAATACTGGTTGAGCAAAGCCAAATCAACTGAAGACAAAATTTATATCCAAGGTTTAGAATAGAGCAGATCAGGAATAGAGAGGACTAAATGACTCAAGTGCTCTTTAATAGATTTTTTTTTTAAGAGCTATTTTAGGTTCACAGCAAAGTTGAGGGGAAGGTGTAGAAATAGTTCCTATATTCTCCTGCCTTCATACATGCAGAACCTCCTGCATTATTGGCCTCCTCTACCAAAGTGGTACATTTGTTACAATCAGTGAACCTATCCTGACACATCATTATTGCCCAAAGTCTATAGTTTACATTACTATTCACTCTTGGTGTTGTACATTCTATGGGTTTGGACAAATGTATAACAAATATATCCACACTGACGGTCTTCTAGAATCAACAGAAATTCAAGGTTTTTTTTTTTCTGAACTAAATTTCTTTGAGGACTATAGAAGACACATTGAATAATAAAATGGTATAATACATAGCAATATAATATGAGTGAATGAGAAAAATTTTATATTTGAAATTTAAAATAAGGCAAAAGGAGGACTAGAAGAACAACATGACTCTTGTGGCCTTAATACAAGATTTTCTTACCTTTTTAATATTAAAGAAAAAAAACTTTTCCTGATTAAATTTTTTGAGGACTCCGGAAGATACACTGAATATCATAATGAACAATATTCTCAATAACCTTCACAAAAAATATGCAGAGAACAATTTATGAATGTGTCATATTTTGCTCTTATTGAAATCTGATCATGTAATTTTCTTAAAATATACCTTTGTAAAATCATTTAGATGTTACAATTATTATTAGCTTTGTATCTGACTTTTTGTTGATCTTTTAAATTTGAGGGTAAAGATTGCAGAATCCTGAGAAATATATATTTAATAAGTTATGCAAACTCCTCTTTCTCAAAAACCAGCTATCTTTGGAGACTTGACAGCTGCTGGAATGTTGCCAGGCTGCCAGAATCCAAATATTGTAAAGTGCTACTGAACATGCTGGAGGAGTGCAGTGACTGCACGAAACAGGGTATCCCAAAAAGTTACTCTGTGAAGGTTATTCTAAGCCTTTGAAGATATGGGTAATAGAGGTAGGTAATTTATAGATTTACAGACATGACTAAAGCCCAGTGAAATAATCTCATAAACACTGAATGCTTTCTCTTCTCAACACTGTCATTAATAATTGTTTTTCTTTAGGTTCCTATACATAAATATAATTAAACAATTTTTGTTTTCACTTCCTATTATTTGAAATACTATTAGACCCTGATTACTTAGAAGTGTTATGGCCAGAATTATTTATGCTTTAGTCGATTTCTTCATAATATCCCATATAAATTTTCTTAGACTAACAAATGATTCACTTATGCCCACAGTAATAAAAATAATAACAAAAATAATATTTTCATGTTCATCTATTATGCCTACTTCCCAGTGATAAAATTGAGCTCATTTGAGGAGAGTGATTTGTTTATATTTATTATCAGAATTTTTGAAAAATCACAAATCTCTGTTTTGTAGAAAAAGTTACTTTTAAAGTCATTATTCCATGAGCCGGTATGTTATCTCATTAAGTTAAAAAAAAAGGTGGAGGAGTCTGCCATATATGCTTATATAAAATTTAGATATTCCTTCTAACAGCAAATACATAAAGACATTTCTAGAATTTGAGAAAAATAATTTCTGCTTTATTTACTACATTTTTTCTTCTGTAAAGGATTAAAAAGCTTTTTTGGGGTATTCCTATAAAAAGGTTTATGAAAGGTATACTTGTTAGAATCTTGCTTTTGGGGTAATTAATGATGAGAGATATATACAACAGAAGAAAATTTTTGTGTTATTGCTAAGGCAGCAAATTCTTCCTGACATTTTCACAGCACATTCTCCAATTAAGAAGGCAGCTGTCATATTGACTGAATTGATAATCTGTTCATATGTCACCAGAGAATGAGAGGGTTCAAGTTTAGAAATTAATGTTTCCTTGGATTTTTGTCACTGCCAACAAGAAAAATATTCATTTTGATTGTCTTCCTGGCTTTGCAGAGTTAGACTTGTTTCTATAGATCTGAATTATTAATACTAGTATAGGGGAGAGGACCTATAAAAACAAAATAAAAAAAGATATTATTATCTGTCCTCTGCTCTCTATGAAGACAAAAAAGATTGTTATAATATAGTATGTTTTAATGAAAATATCTATATTAAGGCTTGTGACTTTTTAGTAATACCAAAATTGATTTTAGAATTCAAGCTAAAGAATTGATATAGTAGTAAAGTTTACAAACATTCCTACTATGGGTGTCACATAAATTCTCTGCACTGGTCTTCAAATATTTGTAGTCTGTGTCTCCAGGTTCTTCCCCATGCCTTTGATGCTAAATATCATGTCATATAACAGAGACACACACATAGACACACGCACAGAAGAAAAAATTCAAGTTGGCTATTTTTGTGTATTTTAATGTATACTACATTAATTTCTTTACCTCTCTGTCCTTATTCTATTTGTTAGCTTCAACTCCATATGTTTATCTGATTGACAGAAGGGATGAGGTAGCAAAAAATGTAATGGGAACTCAGGTGAAAATGTGGAGAGGAAAGGCAAGAAAGAAGCAGAAAACTGGATAAAAGAGCAGGAAAAATAAGAGGAAACAGGTAGAGAATGCAGTAAAGAAAAAAGAGAACAGAGAAGAATCACTGAAAATCTTCATAATTGCATATTCCTCATTTGGGTGAACATAATTCAGAAGATAGTTCAAAAAATTTTCAAACCAAATTTCATTTGGCTTGAAGATTTCATATTATTCCTACTTCATCTTTTTAAATATCATTTATTTAATGTTCAGTGATGATATTCTTATGCAGAGATAATAATGGGTTGTATGAGAGAAAAATAGAAATTGTGTAAGCCTTAGTACCTTGCTGTTATGTTGCATATCTTTGGATAAAAATGTGTTAACTACTTTTTATATTTTCTTAACCATTTGTAAGTCAAAAGTGTTCAAATTTACTAACCTAACAAAAATAGCCATCACTGTGGCATCTGACCCACATTACAAGCACCACAGTATAATGCATATTTTAGCTAAATGACTAGTAAGTTATTTAACCAGAGGCATAACTGGTAAAATTAAATGCAAAACAGTAGGCATTAGGACACTTATTAGAGGGTAGTTTTAATTATATTTGCCATATTATTAGCTCAAGCAACTAAATAGACAAGTTTCTCTGAAGTGCAAATCTTTAAGAAAAACATATACACGCGCTTTAATAAAATTAACCACTTGGTTTAATTTAGCATTCATTACCCATAATACTTGTTAGCATTGCTATACTGTAATTAAGAATCTGACAGACTATTCGCAATAAACTATTTTTTAGAGACAATTAAAATATAAGTTTGAGAGAGAAAAAAGCCTCGTTTTTAGATAAACACTGGATATAAATATATCATCATTATATACAGACAGAATCCGTAGATATTTACAATTACTGAACCTTTACTCCCTAATTCCAACATCCATAGACACCCCCGCCCCCAAAGAAACTTTTATGTTTTAAAGATACTTTATATATTCCTCAAAATTTAAAATGAATCAGTGAGTTTTCTTTCTGGAACCCTCAATATTTTCTATTTTTAAAGAGAGAGGGATAGCTTGCTTTACTTTTATGGCAGACACAGATACTTTTGCCTACACTTTGTATATATTTATACACTCAGAAATTAAAAAGAAATTTCATTATTTCCAAATTTCTAACAAAATTAATCTAATTAATAAAAGATATTTTGAAAAAATTAGATATGCTTGCCATCATCTGCAATCTATAATTCTGTAAATGAAAGTATATTTAGGGCATTGTTTACTTTTTACTGGTATAATTATAATATTTAAAGGTAAATGATTGAATAATTTCAAGGAAATATAATCTAAACTACATTCTCAATGTTTTTAGGTTTTTGGATGAACGACGCCAGAGGGTGATATGAATACATAACATCAATATGACATCTGACTAAATTCTACTCTCGTGCACAGTAAAAAGTGTATTATACACTTTTGTGCACAATTTTATGATTGAGGATTAAAGCTATAGGCAAAGTTCTTACCGATTGTACGATTGTAAATGACTGAGCTGGGATTTGAAAGCATGTCTATTTGATTACAAAAAAAAAAAATGTTTCAAAGTGTGTTCTTTATACAAAAGAAGAATTAATATAAAAATATTAAACTTTAAAAATATCTTAGCAATCCCTGAATACTTGGAGTTTCATAAAAGAAGCAGTGCTGCTTGTGGTACTGACATAAAGCCTTCATTAACAACATTCTGCTGTAATATATAAAGATGAGTAAAGTCATCAGATGTGAACAATTTATTTACTCATTCAATAATTTTGAAAGGTCATTATTCTTAATTTAAATCCTGTGTCTTTGTAACATTTCAAGTATCTTACAAGATAAAAAAATTCGTAGAATTATTTTTTAAAATTTGTCTATATTGTATGTTTTTTCCAGCACTGATTTTTTTCTTAATATATGTCTATTTACTTAATAGAGGTGAGAAATATTAGAAAACACTTAAAAGGTGAGACCTTCCTATATAATAATATCACAAGAATGAAGTACATAAGCAATTTATTTCCAAGTTAAATTTTGGGTTAAATTTCCATCAATGAATTAACTTCCAATATGGCAGAGTAAATTTTTGTTGATCCTACAGGTTCAAAGATAACTCCAAATTCTGGACAGAGATAAAAATTCTTTTAAAGGAAAAAAATATCCTAAAGTCACAGGAGACTAAACAAAAACAGGAGACCGATTCTGGAAGAGAATAATCAGCACAGGTTGACTTCTTAACATTGCTTTTTGATTGGGAAAAAAAAAAAAAGGCCCAGTTAGCACAACATAAGATTAAAATTTCAACAGAAAATCTGCAGTCTTCCTTCTATAAAGAAGTAGAGCATGGAGTTGGAGAAACCATACCTGCTAGAGAGTGAGATGGGATACCAAGAAGAGAAGACATATTCTGTGTATAAACTCTGCCCCAAATTTTGAGTAATATCAACTCATGCATGTATAGACGGAACCCAGATAAAGACAAAATAAACTGAGATTTTTAGCTCCCAAATAATATACAGAAATTGTAATTTGAGCCAAAGTAAGTTAGTTGCCTATTTAAAAAGTAATCAATAGTCTTCAAAAAATATGACAAATCCAGAATTTCCACAATAAAAGTCAAAATATCTTAAATAAAACCCAGAAGAACTCATAGAAAGAACACAAAGTGTGGCCATGCTTAAAGAAAAGACAATGAACCTCGGGATGACACATGTTTGAATGAACAGACAGACATTTTAAAGGACCCATATGCTTACAAACATAAATAGAAATATGCTCACAATACCTTAACACTAAACACCTCAGTATATTGCTATGACAGATTTAAAAGACCAATGTAAATACAGAATCCCCATTTTCTTGGACTGAAATATTCAATATTGTTAAGATGTCAGTTCTTTTCCAAATGACCTATAGAGTCACTGTATTCCTAAAATGATTATAATATTTGTATGAAAATGTAAAGATTTTAAAATCTAGGACAATCTTGATAAAGAAGGAAAACATTGTGCAGTTTACATTATCTTGACTCAAGGACTACGGTAAAGCTACAGTAATCGAGATAGCATGACAGTGACATAAGGATTGCCAACACAGACCAGAAATAAAACCACATTTATAAGGCCATTTGCCTTTGGATAATGGTGTCAAAACCATCTAACAAAGAAAGTCTTTCCAAAAAATTTCTGAAAAACTAGATAACCACAGGAAAAAATGTTGACCTTACCTCACACCATACTCAAAAATTAATTGGAGGTGGATCATAGACATAAGCTTACAAGCTAAAATCATAAAGACAAAAAAAATAAGGGAGACAATAATGCATTCAATATATGGAAATTTGGGTTTATTAAGTAAAATTTTACCCAAAGGATTCCTGGAATAGTACTACAAAAGTATCTACTGTACTGGTACTGATTCATGAATGCTTTTGTTCATACCTATGACAAAATAAGTACGGAATTTGAGAGTGTTTTGAAATTTTTATAGCAATATGACAATACCAGGATATTATCCAAAGTTATTCTAGAAGAGTTTTCTGAGTGTTGCCAGGAAATTATCTTAGAATCATTTAAGACAGCTCTACAAAAAGTGTGATATCTATGGGTAGGTGCTAATTCATGAACTCCCTTCCCTTATTTTTTTATCTTCTCAATGACAACATAAGCCTAGACATTGAAAGTAAATGTTATAAAATTCTGATAGTAATTTGACGTTGCCAGGGCATTAATTAGTGTATAGGTCAGTTCAGGTTTTGAATTTTTATGGTAGTCAAATGTGGGGCAAGCTGCATGCTAGTCAGAAGTAGTAGAATCACAGTACGACACTGATTATTTTAAAGGTAGTCAGTTGTATTGCCAAAGCATGTGAAAAGAGAGGACATGTACTTATTTTTAATATAATTGGTTATTTACAATAATTCTAAATTTAGAAACTTTATTTAGAGTTAAAATTTAATCGATGATACAGGTAAATAAAATACATGTTACATTTTAACTTAAAAAAGGCAAACTACGATCCATTGGTATTTTTGTCAAAAGATAAAAGAAAGAAAGACACAAATTTCTGAGTGTGACAGTCGCAGTAAACCAAAGGATGATGATGAGAGTGATTTTAAAAATATGAAGACTAATGCGTACTAGTTTCAACCAGAACGCGATTATTTATGTTGTTTGGTTTTGTCACAAGTGCTAAAACCAGTATGTTTTCTTACAGACATATACTAGCTAATGAAGTAACAAAACCTTCAGTAGCATTTAGAGATAAATTATGAAGAATTAAATTAAAAATCGAAGTACATTATAGCTCAGCAATACCACTCGAGTATTTATCTGAAGAAATCAAAAACACTAATTCGAAAAGATGTATGCACCCTATGTTCATTGCAGCGTTATTTATAATAGCCAAGATATGGAGGCAACCTAAGTGTTCATCAACAGATAAATAGATAAAGAGGATGTGATACACACACATGCAAACGCACACACAGAGGAATATTACTCAGCTATAAAAAGAATAAAATCTTGCCATTTGCAACAACATGGATATATCTAGAGAGTGTTATGCTAAGTGAAATAAGTCATACTGAGAAAGAAACATACTATATGATTTCACTTATATGTAGAATCTAAAACAACAACAACAAAATAAAGGAACAAACAAAACACAAGCAAACTCATAGAAGAGTAAACTGATGGTTGCCAGATAGAAGAGGGTTGAGGAGATAGGTAAAAAGGTAAAGGAGATTAAAAAGTACCAACTGCCAATTATAAAACTGGTCACAAAGATGTAAAGTACAGTAGAGGGAATATAGTCAATGACATTGTAATAACTGTGTATGGTCCCAAAAGGGTATTAGATTTACTGTAGTGATCATTTTGTAAAGTATATAAATGCCTAATCACTATGTTGTACACCTGATACCAATATAATATTTTATGCCAAACATAATTAAAAATAAATTTAACAAAGCTCAAAACATAGCAATGAAAAAAATTATTAGTTTTAAATTAAATGCTTACAATTGCATACATGCAAAGCACTTTACCAGCCTGTGAAAATATAAGTGGACACCTGTACCAAAGATGTTTACTTAAAATGTTAGGAGATACTGGGACAAAATATGGAGCTCAACTACTTTCCAAGGACAGTAAAGCTCAAATTATACAACAACTGACCAACAATACAGAAGACCATTCGTGGAAGAAATAAAGCTAGCAAAGTGTTTTCCTTTGCAGCTTTCTGAATCTACAGATGTTGCTAACGTGGTCTCTCAGTCCAATTCACAACTTTTTAGTGTTGTAACAGAACCAGTTCATTATTTTCTTCTGTAGAAACTCCATTCTAATATTCTCTTATTTTACCTGTCATTGACAATCATGTTGCTTCTGTTCTTTGAATGAATGTATCCTGTTTTGTCATTTATGATTTTAATGATCTGTAAACTTGTATTTAAGGAATAATAGAGTTTTGGCAGAACATTGTCATGTTCCATAATTTAATAAAAAATATAAATGAAGTAGAGCATGTTCTTGATCTGCAAAACATTATTACTAAACTCCTTAAAACACACTTTTATTTTTCCTCAAAAGAAGATCAATATATAGAAGTTTCATAGATCCAGTATTTATTTCTCTCATTTGAAGTTAAGTTTAACTATAAATTAACGGGATAATTCTGGGAAGAATATGCTATTAGTAAATGATCAAAGATGCATTATGAAAATCAGTATTTCTTGCTCCATTTTAGAAAAAAGACGATAAAGAATAACTGGATTTTGCTGAAATTGCTTATGTTTCTACCATAAGTATTATTAAATAATATATATATAAATAACATAGATATACATTATCCCTTATGATTAATGTTATCGATCCAACCTAAGTAGGGTAGTTAACCAAGAAAAAACAAGCTTATTTGTCACAACACTTAAAATTCAGATATCCTCAATGTTTGTTTAAGGTGTGCACATAGCTATTCAAATAGAGACTTCCTATTCCCCTCAAACTTTTTATTTAGGTACAATTACAGGATGATAAAATATATGACTGCGTTAATAAAACTCTTTATTAAGTATCTATATGCACAATATGAACAATGTGTAGAGTTTTATACTAATTTTGTTCTTTTCTGTTTGCTCTAATTATATTTCTATAATGTACAGATCTTATAAGTACATAATTTTATATCTGTTGTCTAATAATTAAAGTTGAATTTTTATTTTTTAATTCAATTTACCTTAATAATTAATTTTATTACCTTTTACGAAATGAGATCAGAGTGCATTAGAAATTAAAACAAACAATAAAATAAATATTCCTAATCCAAAAATTATTTGATAAATTTATCTAGCTTAAAATACTATGAATTATATTAATATTCCATTAAAATTTTATGTCCAATATTTTGCATTAGTATTGTGAATTAATGCTATTTTTTAAATCAGGCATATGGTACACTAGCAATAATTTTATAGCTTTATTAAATATATATAAACAATCAAGATATTATTTCAACTTTCTACAGAAATATAGAACTATTTCTTTGAAGTGCTACATTAGAGTTCTATTAAAAGAGAGACAGAGAGCGAGAGAGGGGTATTTTAATACTAAGCAATTAGGAAATCTGCTTGCCTTTAACATAGATGCAAGATTGTATGTGGCTATCCATAAAGCTTCCCAAATTTACCCCTGTCTATGTTAGGCAGACTGAAGGATGATTTCTCAGACTTGAAAGTACACATAGGGAAAGCTTTTAAAATGAACGTTTTCTTATTACTGTAAAGAACACCGGGGGTAATGAAAGTTATGGATTATATCTCTAAGTGTGACATAGAAACAACAGCAGCACTGTCACCTGAAGAAAATGAGACCAGGATGTGTAGATTGCTTAGTAATGATGTTATGTTTAATTCACTTTCCACTTTGAATATAGTTGATTAGAAGGTCAAATGGAATTTGTCCAAACAGTAGATCTGGCTGCGGCCATCTATACATAGGAACATTTGTAATTGTAGATGGCAGAATGACTCCATCAGCCTCAAGGACACAGCAGAGTGCCTTGTCCTGCACACTGACTGTTGGTGCAGAAGGTGTCCAATCATTTTATAACCTGCATTTACTCTACTTCTTTTTCTTCAAATGTTTGAGAAAATAAACAATGATGGTTTGGATTAAAATTTTAATAAGTGCATACTTCTTCATATAAAATGATGTCTGTATGAAAAAAATTCTAATTCTACTGTTATATTTTGATCATTTACTACCTGTAAATTCAGAGATAACTACTCTACAAGCATTATTTCTTTTAGTCTTATTTTGTTCATAACAACTGTGAAATCTCTCTATATATGACTATTATAATATTTATTATATAGAATATATAATCATAATATATTAATAGAATATATAATCTTAAAAACATCTATAATTTAAAATGTATCTAAGCTTATATTTATATCTCAAGCTACACCTACATTTAGTTCCATATAACTACATTTATCTAAATATTTATGGGAGATTGAGTAAATTCTATAATAATCATATCCAAGACTGTTTAATATTACTGCTAATGACTCTACTACCATTCTTTTATCTCCTGGGAAGAAATATTTAAACATATCCAATAGACCACATAGCTGGTAATTATTTTTAGTGTCAAGTACCCTGCATTTTAGTTTATATATATGTAATATATATTTAAAACACACTATAAATGATATATAGTTTATGTGAAAATTCTTCATGTTCATAAAAATAAACAGTTCCCATAGCCATTCATAGCCCAGCGTGTGTCCACCATACTGAGATTTGTCTTTATTATGCTTTTGACACAAGTAAAGATGAGAAATATAACAATCCCTAAAGCTCTTGCCTAAAATACTTCAGGGTTTATTTCCACAAACCCTCATAAAATTCAACTTCTCAGCAGGTAAAACTACTATACAGTAACTTAGGAGGAAAAATAAGGACATATTTATTTCAGCATGTAAAAGCCAATCCTAGGATAGTCTTTGCATTCTATGGAGTTACAGTCTGCACTATGCTAATGCATTAAGCTATTACAATTCCATATCTTCTTTTGCTATTTTAAAGAGTTTGGCTTTAACTATTTCTGTTACTGTATACTCAATCAGATGAGTGATTAAAGTTGTTGGGTCAATGGATTTCTGAACAGAGAGAACAGAAAAAAATAAGTATACATATATATATTTAAGTTTTGGCTAGATTAGTACTTGCTAAAATAATAAATATTAAATAGGATAAAATGAGCATACTAGTTTTCTTAGTCAATTATTTTGGGCTATAAATCAAATGCTCATGATTAATAAATCTTGCTGTTCACATTCATTATAAAATTGCAGAAGCATCTCACCAGACTAAAATTATTTATCAGAAGTAAATGTCAATAAAGACGTTTTCTTACAAAATGATAGTATAGTGTTGCTATATGTTATGGACTGAAATTTTGTGCTTCCCTCCCTCCAATTCATATGTTGAAGTCCTAACCCCCAGCATGTTTGTATTTGGACTAAAGAAGTAATTAGGTTATAAGAAGTTGCTGTGGTGGGGCCCTGATCCAATAAAATTAGTATCCTTATAAGAACATACATGAGAGAGCACTCTTTGTCTCTCTCCCTCCTCCTGCCTTCCTCCACACACACAAAGAAGAGGTCACAGGATATGAAATTTAAAACATAAAACAAATGAATAAGCAAAACAGAATCAGGCTCATAAGTATAGGAAACATTGGTGGTTACCAGAGAGGGGAAGAGTTAGGGGCAAGTGAAACAGGTGAGGGAGATTAAGAAGTACAAACTTCTAGTTATAAAATAAATAAGTAATGGGAAAGTAAGGTACATCATAGGGAATATAGTAAGTAATATTGTAATAACTATATCATAACATAGTAACTAGATTTATCATGGGTATCATTTTATAATGCATATAAATATCGAAACATTATGATCACACCTGAAATTATTAGGATATTGCATGTCAATTGTATGTCAATTGCCAAAAAAAAAGAAGAAGCTCTGGGAGAACACAGAGTGACCATCAACCTACAAGCCACAAGAAGAGGCTTCAGAATGAAATGTACCTGCCATCACCTTAATCTTGGACTTCTCAAGCACATACTGTATCTACCAGAAGTCATAGTTTACCTTGACTTTCTAATATTTCTAGCATTTAGTGTATTTTAAGATTTGGCCTTCACTTTCTGAGTTTGCATTCCATTATGGGTTCTGGACTGATAAAAATTTTCGCACTTAGAATATTTTTGATTCTGTATATTCTCCTAAAACTACTTCAAGTATAAAAGTATCTGAAACTCATCGCTCTCTATTGGTAATTCTATTCATGATTCATATGTCCAGAGTAGAAAACATTTCCTACACCATGAGAGCTGAGTAACATTTATCCCTGTTGTGTCACAAATTATGTTGTATGTCTCTTTATAATTATTGTCAGAGTGCAATGTGTGATTTTTCACACTACAGTATCTTGAGAAGTAAAAATGAGATTACACTAACAGTGGAAAAATTATACGTTGCTGATATTCTTCCAACTTCTGGTGTTAAAAATATGCAACCTAGTTAAGCTTTTAAGCTAACAATTTCTAGAGGTCCCAAAGGGTACCATATATATCCATAGTCTTTTCAATTATTCTGAAATGCCTACCATTTTACTCTTGTTGTGACCTGTACTGGTTTTTCCTGTTCATGTTACTTAGGCCTTTGAAACCATTGAGGTTACTTGATTAAACATCAAAAACTCTTTCACTTTTGCTATTGATCCGGTTCATTACTGTTATTGCTATGTTCCACTATTACTATCCAATGTAATGATGAAGCAGAGTCAGTCTGTTCTTAAAATCAAGCAGAGACTTGATATTACTATTTATTGATGGCTTTGATTCAGAGACTGTGATGTTTAATTTCATGTCAACCGACTGGGCTAAAGGAAGCCCAGATACTCGATAAAACATTATTTCTGGGTGTGTGTTGGAGGGAGTTTCTGGAAGAGATCAATATTTGATTCAGTGGAGGGAATAAAGAAGATCCACCCTCACCAATGTGAGCGGGAATAATCCAATCCATTGAGAGCTCAAAACGAACAACAACAACAAAAAAAAACAAAAGAAGGGTAAATTCTTCCCTTGATCTGTTTCTTCCAGCACCCCTACATCAGAGCTGCTGAGTCTCAGGCCTTCAGCCTCGGGCGAGGAGTTATACCATCAGCTCTCCTGCCTCTCAGGTCTTCAGACTTAGACTGAATTATACCACTGGCTTCCCTGGTCCTCCATCTTGTAGACAATAGATGGTGGGACGTCTTGGGCTCCAAAACCTCATGAGTCAATGCCTTTAATAAATCTTATTTATCTCTCTTTAAATAACCTATTGGTTCTGTTTCTCTGGAGAACGTAGACTAATACAAGGCACTGTGTTTTGCAATAACATATAGTACACCTCTTCTCTACTTTATGTTATATTCATCTACATGTATTCCAAAGTTTCCTTGTGTGCTCCCAATGTCACTGTTGATTTTAGCAGACACAAGATCAGAAGGATAAACAGAACAACACCCAACAATAATGGGAATTATCCTTTATTCGCTTCGTACTAGGCACCCATGAGGCATACAATTATTATCTATGTGTTACTGGGAAAAGTTGAGGTCTGTGGTTAAGCAACTTACCTGTTCAAAATCACAAAGCTATTTGGTGAATCAAAAATTTGAATCCAGGTAGCATCCAGAATAGATACACTCTTAATACTTCATTATAAAAAGTGAAACTGTTGTTGAAATAAATGTAATTGATTAACAATTTTCTTTTAAGATGTATGTGTGTTTGTGCAGATATAGATATATATGTATCATCCCTCTGAAAGCCATAGATGTTAAGAATAACTAGCCATCAACCACATATTCCTATAAATATAGTAAAATAATTACTGTTTTGAAATTGATTCCTCAAGCTCAATATGAACCCCTTCTTACAACAGTGTAGACTCAATTTTATAATTTATTTTGTTAATTTAACATTATGAGTGCATATTTTAATTATATTATAGCTTCACTGTTATTAACTTAGAATTCTTATATATATACTAATATTCAATGATTATAACTTTTCTTAAGCCTTCCCTTAAGGTTAAATGTTTAGAAATTTTAGGTCTTTATTATATAAATGCTACAAAAATAAAATTTCCTACATTTAACTTTCATTATTTTGTATTATTGTTTTAAGGAAATCCCCAGAACTGTGATCCAAAGTGATGTAATACTGTATGATTCTGAATATCGTTGGAACCCACTAACACTACAAAAACTAATTGATTTGACTTTAATGTCACCAGAGTTTGGTATTATTTTCTTTAAAATGCATACATATACTGTTTTATACATGTAAGGAAAATGAGAGAGAAATAATACCTTTCCTGTTCTATAAGAACTTTATAATATAGACAAAAATCTAAACAAATAATGGAGAAACTGAAGCATTATGGGAACTTTAGAATCATCCAGAGTTGAGCACTTTGCAATGTATCAGGCAAGGATTGCAGTTGATAGAACAGAATTTTTTTTTTTTTAAGTATAATTGATATAACAGCATTTTCTCCAATTCCAAATAACAGTTTAATTTTATTTTTCTATTTTTTATTACAAAATTTTTCTGAGTAAAATTGAGTAACTAGTACTATGAAACTATGAATGTGCTAACTAAATCAAGATTATTAACATTTTTTTCATATTCATTTTGTCCGTGTATAGAGAACCAATTAAAAGTACATTGTAGTCATCAGGACCATTTATCTCCTAAAAAGAACTTTTTTACATAACCACAAAATACTATTTTTGGCTATGATGTTCCAAAAATTTACATCTCTTTTAATTTAGAACAATTCCACTTATTTTTCATGATCTCAACTTTTAAAATAATGTGACCGATAGTGTTTTTGTTGTGTCATTTAAATTGTTCCTCTTAACTGGATGCTTGCCACATAAACTTAGTAAGTTATGTCTAAAAGCATAATTACATTCAAGTTAACAGTTTTGAGCATGAACATGCCATGAAATATGTTTCACATTCTTATTCCTGGTCTTTGTAAGAGTAGATATTCTTACCTTATTCCTGACACCAACAGAAATTATTTAAGGATTTGGTTTTATTTGTTTCATGACTCTGGGTATCGATCTAACATTTATATGGTTTATCATGTTATTGAAAGTTATATATTTTTATCAAGAATGTGTTTTAAATTTAGTTGACAGCCTTTGAATCATATAAAAAGGTAATTATGGTTTTAAGATAAATATTTATAATTAGTTAAATAATTATTAGATTTAACTTATTTTCTTTTTCTTTTCTTCTTACTCTTTTTGTTGGTTGGTTTGTCTTTAAATAATCTTGTTTATGTCTTGGTATTGATGTCATACTATCTACGTAAAAACTGGTCAG
This sequence comes from Pteropus medius, assembly GCF_902729225.1. Lineage (NCBI taxonomy): Eukaryota > Metazoa > Chordata > Mammalia > Chiroptera > Pteropodidae > Pteropus > Pteropus medius. The sequence continues at coordinate 4,690,113 of NW_024351729.1, forward strand.
AAATTTTTTCCTACACTCTTGAATAGTTTAAATAATACTGGAATTATACATCATTTGAAGGTTTGATAGATGACTCCTATGAAATTTTTAGTGGTAGTAATTTTTTGAGCATAATTCCTTAAATTTTTTCTCTGTACTCTATGAAAATTGGTATTTTAACTTTCTGTTTCTACTGTTATCAGTTTTGATAAATTTCATTTTGTTAGAAAATATCCACTTAGATTCTAAATCTTATTTTACTAGAGTTGTGTGAACAATCTCATGATTATATTCAAAATACCTTCTGTTTTGATAGATATTTTTCCATTTCTTTTTTATCTTATAAATTTCTGCTTTCCTTGTCTCCATCCTACCCCCTTTAGTGAGCTAGTGGTTTTTCTATGTTGTATATTCATTATATCTACTTCTATATTGCTTTTTTAAAAATAAATCCTGTTTTAAGCTCTATTATTTTCTCTTTAATTTCTTGAAAATTAACTTGTGATTATTTTCTAAAGTTTTATATTGCATTTACATACTTCTTTTAACATGTTTATTTTCATTTATCTAATTATTTAAAGCTACATTTTTCCTTAGATTTTGGATTTAATTGTCTCATTTATCCTAAGATTATGTGTCGTCATTATAGTAGTTTTAAGAAATGCCATAATTTTATTTGCATTCTCTCTTTGACACAAATATTGCTTAATAGATTTTTTTAAGTCCCCGATAGCATTTTCTTTATCATTAGTCTTAAGATGTGATGAACAATTCTAACAGGGGTTGTATGACTTTTTCACTCCCACCTGAGGAAAACCAGAGGCAGTGTTGACCTCAATTGCATCTCCTTTTCACCAATTTTATGTGATTTAGTAGCCAGAAGATAATGGAGGGAGTAGTTAGCTAGAAGAGTTTTAGTAGTTCATAACTAGTCTACAATAATGCTTTTTGTAAATAAATGTACGGATTTATGGAATTTGACTGGCTGGAGAATGGAAGTTAGTCAAGTAGCTCTTTACCTACATGACTAATAAAGCATAAAAACTGCATGGCTTGAGAGGAGAACAATAGTAATTTAATTTTCAGTGAGTATCTAATGACTTACATAATAATTATGTTCCCTACACTTTCTATATGTCCCTTTGATTGTTCTTGTTGATTTGCTTTAGAATAACAATAGAGTGCTAATATCTACCAATATTAATTTATATAGTTTATAATTTATGAAGGCTCTTTTACATTAGATGATAAATAGACATTTGTAATTGCTATATAGTTATTGCAAATGTTTGCCTTTAGTAAAATAAGTAATTATTATGGTATTATCTCGCTTTATCCTTTTTGGTCTGAATTCAGGTAGGTTGCTTGGTTGCTTTGCTTTTTTGTTTTCTTTTTCCTTTTTTAAATTTATTTTTATATTTTACTTTATTTTGACCACCTATTAATATGAAATATCATTTTATTTTATTCTCCTCACATTTTTAATAAAGTTTTTCAACTATGTCAGTACATATAGTATCTACATAATAATCACCCTTATAGTCTTAAAATCGTAATCCCCACCTAATAATTATTAACATTTGCTATATTTTCGCTGATAATTTTTTTACTAAAGTTTATTACCTAATATATTTCTAAGGAAAGGCTCAAAAGATCTTGTATATTTTAAACTGTTTTTCTAAATGTCTGATCTTTGAAAGTCAGATTAGCTGGAAATAAAATATTTGGTTTATACTTTTAGGCTTCTTAAAAGTATTCTCTGTCATCTAATTTTGAATATGTTAACAAGGTATTATGTGACAATCTGAATATATTTCCTTTCTAAATGGATGCCTCGTTTACCTGTAGGCCTGAAGTGTTTTCTTTTTCTTTTTCTTTTTTTTTTTTTACATTTTATTATTTTGTTAGGTATGTTTCAGAGATGTTTGTTCTGGGCTGACTTCCTCACTCATACAATCTATCCTTTTACTATTTCGATACATATTATTTTTATTTCAGGTAGATATTATTGACTTAAAGTTTTTTAAAATATTAGAATGATAATTTCGTTGCATTGTTTTATTGGTTTTCTTTACATATTGCAATTATACTTATGTCACATTTTCTTGCCTGGCTATATATAATGATTTTGTTGCATTTCTTTTAAATTTCTCCTTCATTTTCAGGCTCTTTTTATCCTTAATGTCTATGTTCTTTGATATTTCTATTATTTCATCTAATATCCCTTGTAAATTTTACAATTAGGCTCATTGTGTATAAGAACTGTGATCCAGTCCCAAAAATAATTTAGAAAGGTAGGAAAGTGTTTATGAATTCAATAACCTAAAATTTCAATACAATGTTTACCTTTTTAAAAATATTATTGGAAAACCACTGATGCATAAAATTGATCTAAAAGTAGCTATGACGAACGGCAATTTTCAATGAGCATGTAAGCTACAGTCATGACCAATTAAAAAAAAATAAGGTTCATAAATTTAGGAAAAGGAACTAATTACTGTAAAGAAAATGGTGATAGAATGTTGCCAGGTAATACAGAAAGAGATAAGATAATGTATACAATGATAGGAGTACTAAAGTGAACTAGTATGAAGGAAAGGAAAAGGGTTTGTACACAAGATACATTGTCCACTGGGTTTCTGGATATACCTTCATCCCATTGTTTTAGATCTTTGTTTTTTCTAATATGAAATTCATTGAGGCGTAAGAAATAATTCTAGAAACAATATTCATTTATATTATAGTGTGATTATATTTCATATTGCTTTTGAGAAAAAGTTTAAATATAGAAAAAATAAGCCACTCCAATGATGGGAATTGTCCAAGACTAGTATCCTAGATTAACCTTTACCTTTCATTAATTTAAAAATTTCCAAGTCCTTTCATATGCAATCCATTTTAATTTAAACAACTTTATCAATGAATTTTTGCTGTGTTTCCTATGCTTTTTTTTCTCTTTCTGGAGAACTACTTTGAAGAAAAATGAATAACAACACTCATTTAAATGATGGTGCAATTTGAACATTTGTTAATTCCCACCAAGTGATTATTACTTAGTTTAAGCAATTCTAATCTGTTCCTGATAAATTACTAAATTTGTAACACTGAAAGGGAAGGCTGACAAGTGCTAACACTGAACCTATCAATTCTAATTCACCTCTTTCTGAGAGCTCTCTCTTGCCTAGGGGCAATTGGAAAACACTATGAAGGGACCAGCATTTCATCACCCACAACAGAAGGACAACTAAAGTCATCCAAGTACACATAAATGAACACAGCTGTCTTAACAACATGAGTGCCCACTTCTCTTATTCAAAGAAGCAATATCCAAATGTAGCCCTGTAGAGGCATATCAAAAGAGGTTCATTTGTAAAATATTTATCCTCAGCAGTCCATGTCTGAGTATTTCTCCATATAACTGGGATTAAGGCTTCATTTGCATATGGGTCCCAACAGTGAAAGTTAAGGTAATAAGCTTTATCATCAATTAGAATCTGGCTTTGTAACTTCTCCCCATCATAACACTTCTGTTACTGGAGAAAGTTCTAAGTCACTTTTTCCTAAGTCGTAAAATATGAATAAGTACAATATGAATTTGTAAGGATTGAATGACATGTGAGAGTACCAATTATACAACTGGCACATAATAGGTCTTCAATCAAGATGAGTTTCTTTCGTGCTTTACATTTTCAAGTAACTTGTTGTTCACATTTTTTGATGTAATTTATATCTTGTGAAATAAACAGCTATGTGCAAGTTAGGAAACAATCTCAGAGGTTAATTATAAGGAAATATAACTCTTATAGCAAGCAGTGAGGTACATACATTTAATGCTACACTCTAAATGGTAGAATAAGAAAATAAAACTTTTATTTATGTGTATAATAAAATACACACACTTCAAAACATTTCTGTTTGCATGTGGTTACACTCTAACAAGGAGAACTCAGACTAGATTTCTCATGGGCTGGAATAAAAGAAAATTTCTGAAGAATAGTAAAGCTATTTGCAGATGAGCATTTTCTACTTGACCTCCTTGCCATATAAATTAAACATCGCAGGCTAAACTGCAGGCAAATATTTAGAGATTATCTCACATCAAATTGGATCCCTTTTCTCACTTTTAATTCTATTTAACAAATGATTATACTTTGATGAATCTGCTTTTGGAAATGCCAGAATAAGCAATATATTTCTTTTGTTTTTCAAGATAATAGTATTGCATTAAAAATAGAAAATACCACAAAGTAAAGAAGGAAAAAAGAGAGATGATTTTTCTAATATTACTCTTTGGTTTTCTCCCCAGAGAAACATATGGAGCTAACAATTTTTTCTGCTATGCCTCATGATATACCAAAACTTCAAATTTCCAAACCAAAGATGTGCCAAAATAGCTAAATAAATAAAAGTAGTACATTTACTTGGTACTTATGAAAGTTCAATACTATCATAACAGAACATATTGTCACTGATCAAGAAAAAACAATAAAAGCAACAATTGTGTTTTCCTGCAGTATCTCTAGTGATGAAACTAATCTTTACTTTTTATATTCCTTATGTTAAGTAATGGCAAATGTACATATTTTTCTACTTTCTAAGTGACAATGCATTTCATATTAATTTGATGATTAGTAATGCTGTTTTAAAGGTCTATAAATTAAACTGGATTCACTTTCTTTGATTGATTTATTATAAATGTATGTAATTAAGTAAGTAATGTTAATCTTCATGAAATACTTATTGAGATCAAATAACATTTTGCTTTCTTTAATTTTTCATATTTTTCATAACAATTTTTATTAAAAGTATTGCTAAAATTAGAATTCACAAGTGTTACAAAGTAAAAGCCAGTCAGTGTTTAAGAAATAAAACTTACATTTATAAAATAATAAATAAACACAAAAACACTTGGACTTATACTTTTATACTCCAAGTATTTAGACTTTTTTACTTATGTTTGTAATATCACCACCTAATGGGTTATTAAAAATCAGAAGCATTGATAGATTTTTTCCTTATGTCATGTTCTTGAACATAAGTATTAGAAACTTTAAAATATTCGATTTTAAAAAATTAAAATATACTTGCTCTCTTTATCCTTGTGCTCTGTAATGGCTTGAATAATGTCACCCCAAAACTCTATCTACTTGGAACCTAGAATGTTGGAAGTAGGGTCTTTGCAGCTATAATTAAAGATCTTGAGGTGAAATCATCCTGGATATAGAGTGGTCCATAAATCAATGACTAGTGTCTTTATACAAAAGAAGGAATTTTGGAATCAGAGACACAGATACAAAGAGGAGAAGAAAATGTGAAGACACAGGCAGAGATCAGAGTGATGCAACTGCAAGGTAAGAACACCAAGGATTGCCAGCAGCTACCACCAGAGGCCACTGAATCTTGTATATGTATATGACTTTTCGGGACTGTTGCCTGTAACCCATCTAGTTTGTTAGGGACTGTGCTCGCATCATACAACTGCCCCTGCTTCCCCTCGTTCCATGCTCCCCTTATCTGTAGACAATGGAAATTCTTTCAAGACAACTTATATCTTTTTTCCCCAAAATATAATGTATAAAAGTGCTCATCAACTCCAGGGCAGTGTATATGTTGCCTTCTCAACCTAGCCTTGCCGATGGTGGTTTAAACTTCATGCCCTAGGACCTAGTTCTTTTCTGGATAGCATATGGCTCAAAAAACTCTTCTTTTGAAAAGGCTTTCAGCCATGAAAGTTTTTTGTTTAACAAGGCCATGGGATTTTTTTTTTTAAAACATGAATTTCATTAGTTACTGAAATTTAATAGTCTTAATATAATGGTCTTAAAGCAGTCATCTTAACTCATATTTACTACTACACATTAGTAGTAATCAAAATGAGAAGAATGTGATCAAAGAACCAGATGGAGTGCAGAGAAAAAAATAAGGTTAAAGTCACTGGAAACACAGGCTATGTTCTACAAAGATAGAGTAACTATGTAACTCAAAAATATTTATTTGCATATATTTAATAATGTATTACATACTTTAAACACAGCCATGCTTTATAAAACCCATGTATATTTCTTTTTCGTCTGCACCTGATTATTTTTCTTTCTTGAATTGGTCCTTTTTTCCTCATATTTTTCCAGTGATTCTATTCCAATTAAGTCATATTTCCACAAAAATCAAAAAAATATTCTGAAGTAGCAAAACATGCCCCTCCCTCATTTTGTTTTAATGTGTATATGCAGAAAGCTTAATTATTCATTATAGGTAAAACAGATTATGGAGTCTTTTCAATTAAATGTCTCATGTACAATTGTTATTTCTTGGTAATGAAGTTGAATTATGAGCACACAAGTTTTTTTTCTATGTCTAGATAGCAAATTCAAATTAAACATCCAAATACCACAATTTGTTGTTAGTGCTTAAAAAATTAATTTTAAAAGGAAATAATAAAGGGTCTTTTGGAATAATAGGGATCAGTCAATGTCTTATTTCTATTTGTATTAATATAGACATTATGCATGAAATAATGCAACCTCAAGTACTCATTTGTATGCAAAAATACAATTTGTATGCAAACACTAGTCTTCTTTATGAGAGTGATTTGTTAAGGAGTAGAGTTTAAAGCAATTTCCAATTAACCTTTAGTTACAAAAAAAGTGAAACTCAAAATAAACTTTTACTGCATGTTAAGAAAACATAGTTGCTGATATGAAGTAGAAGTGCTGTGATGATGAAGAACTTTTAAGATGCAAAGTAAAATTTGAATATATATATTTAAAATAACAGCATTTAAAAGAAGCTCAATTTTGATTTATTTAGCAATAAGTATTTTGTGTGTGTGAAGCAATTTCCTTTTTTGCCCAACAACGGAAACATTAGAGAATCTAATATATGGCATATATTAGAGAGTTAATATATAGCATTATTAGGTGAAATTTTACATTGTCTTTAAGAATTTATAACTATATTATGAGAAGAAGAATATTTAAGGGACAGAATTAATTTTTGCTCTTCCTGAAAAATTTTACAGTAAATTTAATTAGGTGGCATTGTTTTATACCTCCACAGTGGCTTAAAGATCTCATTCAAAGACACATTATCTTCTAAATTATTGGCTTAATTGTTATCAGACTGTATGGTCTATAATGAGATTGATCACTTTTCTACTTTTCATTTACAATGGCCCAATGAGTTTGACATGTACTTAGTCCCATTTTACCTGTGAAGATATTGAGACACAAAAATTTTAGTAATTTGCCCAAATTAGTATAGCTTGGTTAATGACAGAGTCAAGATGAAAACCAAAGCAGTTTGAATGTTTAACCATTATGCATACTGCCTATAGTAAGGCCAGGGATTATATGTATTTTGTCTTTTGTCTAGTGGTATCTAATATAATATCTGTTAACTACTGGATGACTTTTTAAAGTGATCCAAAATATAGTATAATATCTATTGTTATTACCAGTTTTGATATGATGTTTGTACTTTTTATCAAAACTCTATATTGAAACTTAATTTTTTATATAGCTTTTAAGCATATAAAGCAGTAGAGTTTTTTCGGATTGAATTTAAATTCCAAACTTGTACCCCGGGGGGGTGGGGTAGGGGGAGAAAAACATACAAACAATCTCGCTTTTAACAGATCTGTGCAAATCCAGGTACTGGGGCAAAGATGTGTGACAGAAAGGAATGTGTTACAAGGCCACGGGGCTTTTAAAAGGAAATGTGTTTTTTAAAAAGCAAGCAGCAATATCTAGAGAACTTGGACAAAACCAAAGTCCTTCAGACTGAGTTGTTTTCTTTAACTTTCTGTGACATGTGAGCTGTTTCTTTTTGTACTTGTGGTATTTCAGCTACAATGGTTATAGACACAATGGCTTAAGAGCACTGGTTAAACTTTAAGAAGTTCTCCTTAAGCCACTATGACCTACAAGTGAGATTTTAAGCAATCAAGTTAAAGACTCTGAGATGACATTCTTTCAGAGTTAAAAGCTGTTCCCCCATTGACATTTATTATTATTTTTTCTCTAAACAAGATTTTATGGAATCATAGCAACTAAGAAATATATAAACCCATATCTTTTTAAAAAGAATATTATGGAAGGTCATCTGCAAAAGTAAAGTTACAGTCTTAGCTTAGAATTATAATGTATGCTAAAAAACTGAATTAGACTAATCTTTTCTATTTTGATATCTTTCTCTATGCTATTTTATTCTTTATTACAATAAGAATTACAGAAATCTAATATCTTATACGGCAGGCTACTTAGGGTGAAACAGGAAACGAGTTTATTTACTACAGCTGTCTACACTGCCAATAACAGTGTTTTTCTCCTATTCTTAGTAGTTAGCTAGGTCATAGTTTATATGAGTTGTTAGAAAAAATTTCCATTTCCCTCAAATTATTTCTCCAAAGTATATTTGTTATCCCTGAAATCCACAAAAATGGTATATTTAGATTTACAAATAGCACAGATATCTGGTGGCTACTCATTATATGTTAAGTGAATGAATCAGGCAAATATTAGATGAAGTAACACATTACTGTACTATTGGTTATGAACTATTAATTCAAGAGACTTTATTAGATATCTCTGAGAAAAAAATTATATACCAGAGAATCATGATGTTCTGGGAGGAGGCAACTAGATTAAATAGACTGAAGTACTAGAATAATAGAGGAAGCCAGAAGCCTGAGAGAAAAGGTTTGACATTTTCAAAAGGAAAGGAAAGAATTTAAACACAAATAAGTTAACACTGAGATAAATTTAGGTACTTTATAATTTTAACTTAAGCTAATATTTATCATCCACAAGTATTTGGAGACCAATTTCTATTTAAAAACAAAACAAAACAACAACAACACAAAATTCCAGTTCAGTGCTAAATTTCAAGAAAACTTATAGTAGAAAAATAATTATTCTGATAGATTCTAAAAATGAAGAAATCTGAGTACCACTGCAATCCAGGTCATTCTGCATATATCCTCTCTGAACAAAATCTGCTCTAGAATGATTCTTCCTGGGAATCTCTAAGGAGAGAAATTTAAGTCTAGAATTGAAGGTTCAAGGCCATTTTGTATACCTGTGAAGGTATACATTTATGTGAAAAGCCTTCTCCAAAATCACCCATAGAAGATTCTAGAGATAATCTACTGGTTTTAGCACTCTGTGGCTTTGCAAAGGGCAATAAAAAATTAAATTAATAAAATAATAAAATCACTCTGTATCCATTTAACATATTATCTATCTATATCAGTACAGATAACAGATATCTACGCATCTATTGCTGAGCACCTCACTAGGCCCCGACATACAGTTTGTTAGTCAGGAATTCTCACATGGCATGGATTTGCTGAGTGCATCTTGTTCAAAAGCCAAACTGTTGGTTGGGGTGTAGTCTCATCTAAAAGCTCAGTTGGAGAGGATCTACTTCCAAACTCACTTACATGTCAATTGGCAGACCTCAGGTCCTGTGTGGCTACTATCTGTTGACTCACTTCTTTGCCATATGGACCTCTCTATAGGGCTGCATATAACACTGCAGTTTGCTTATCCAAGAATGAGAAATTCAGGAGAGACAGAGAAAGAAATCCCTTTAGGTTATACAAAAGAAATCACAGTCTTTGTATAACCTAATCAGAGAATTAACATGCTATAACTTCTGTGATATTCCATTCACTAGAAATGAATTACTAAACTCAGATCCAGTCTACACTCTAGAGGAGGGGATGGTGCAAGAGTATAAGTACCAGGAAATGGACATCATCAAGGGCTATCTTATAAGCTGCTTATCATACTTACATACAACAACACAAAATGAAATATTGGGCTACCATTTAAATACTACCTTTGTTACATGGGCTTTTATGTTTTAAAGATTTAAGGAGATGAAAGACAAATACAGATTTTTAAAACACTGCTTTTGGAATCTAGAGATATTTTCACTTTTTTTCCTCCTCATTTCTAGGCTTCCTTGAAAAAACTAGCACGTGTAAAAAAGCTCAACATATTGCAATCAGAACATTTTATCATGGCTTTCAGAAAGAAATTACCTCTAAATTATGCAAATTGCCTTAATCAACTGGATAAATATGAGTGTGAACAAAACGCAAAGTGTTGTTGGAAATTCACTGATATGCATGTTATCATATTCATCATTTTTATTGTCAGTGAAAGGCCTATGAGAACCTCAGGAAAACATGAGTCTCCTGTTTCAGTTTCTGTTCTCTGGTATTTATCTATGCTTTGTTGTTTTATTATTGTTACTGTCAGTCAATTTGACAACAATGTACAGAAAGCCATGAGAAAAATAAGTGTGTAATATTTGTTGACTGATTATGCGAAAGAGCAATTTGATAATTTTTATAGTTTTTTTTTAGTTTTATTGACAAATTGACCTAACATTGTGTTTTTATATTAAAATAGAAATACACATATGCAAACATTTTTAAAAAAAAGGAAATAAAAGAAATGCATTCTAAAATAGCAATCTAAATATTAGTAAAATACTTTTGAAATCATGAAAAATATACTGACTAAAGACACGAAAAGGGAAAAATACTATTTAATCTTATGATTGTACAAAAATAGTCATTAGGATTGGGAAAAAAATTATGTGTAGTGTTATTCATCGTTATTTTCAATTAAACAAGAATGTTAAGTTCTTGAGACCAAGACTACAAAAATGTTATTTATGTAACATCCTTCCTCTCATCTTACAGATACTGTATTATCTAAAAAACATTTCCTAAAATAATGGTTGACTCTAACATTTATTTTTAAATGTCTCTTCTCATTCATTTAACTATATTTTCATGAAAGAAATTTTAATTTTTGTCTGAATTTCACATGTTGATCTTTTCCAATTTTTCATTTTAAAGTTAATATTTTTATACAAAAGCTTTACTAGATACAGAAACGAAATGTTCAGAAGTATATATTTTCTTCCAAAGCTAAAAAAAAATTAAATATATTTTGTCATTTTTCATGGACACTATTTCACGTCTTGTTTTGTTTTCCTATACTTTCTATCTAATCACACCACTGCACATCATTAGGTTTAACACGTTTTGAATATCCATAGGGAAACACAGTACTCAATAAGGACTTTGAATTTAAAAGGGTTGCATATATTCTTGATCCTGAAAAAGAATTCTAAGGGCATTTAGAATTCTAACAGATGTAGTCTGATGTAATGTTAGCATGCCGACAATATTCCTACATGTTGCAGTAATTAGGGGAAAGGATGAATATAGGGTCAAGAGGTAGAACTTGGAACAGAGGAGAAGAATGAGGCTGGAGAGGATTTATTAATTGCTCTCAGGTTTCTATGTGGCTGGTTTAATCATGTTACTTCCACCAGGGTCATGCACTGCATACATAACAAAATCCTTTCTCCTTTTGGCAAAAGCTTTCAAATACATGTCTTTCATGAAGTAACCATCGTGTGCTACTATTTTAACTTATGTATTACACAGACTGATAGTAAATTCAGAGATAAGGCCCTTGTTCAGCAAATTTTACCCAGACCTCAGCACTGTATGAATTACCTGTGCATCTGAAAATTATTAGTATTGAGTCGACTTCTTGGAAATGTGTTCTTTATATAGTTTTGATAAAGTATTAGACCTTGGGAATAGTCTTTTCTTTACTAGTTTGAGGTTTAAATTGAGTACTTCAATTACCAAAATAATAAAGCAAACAATAAAGTACATGAGATATTTTAAATTTTTTTATATTATAAAATATAACCATGCACATACTTTCTCTTTCTGAATTTTTACCAGACACAATGCAATGATTTAGAAAGAGAAGAAATAGCAATGTAAGGTGAAAAGAGCAGCAAACTTATAAAGCAGAATTTATGAAATACTTCATACTTTCAGTTGGTTTATGAGTATAACATATTTTCTGTTAAAGATCAATTGGATTTTAAATATCTTAAAAATTGAATCTGAAGAGACATGATGAAAATACTGTTATTGACTTATTCATTCAGCAATTTGCAATTAACCAGCAGCATTTAGCAAGTGCTTCCTATTTTTTTCTGAGTTTAAAGCTGAACAGAGGAATAATAGAGCATGTACAGGCTTGTGAGATACAGAGCCAATCAAGATTATTTTTGACTTAGGACAATTCCCGAATTTGTAGGCAAGTCACATGGGACTCTGAGCAACTATGGCTGTCTTCTCTAAAACCTAGTCCACTCATGTCTGGTTTTTAAGCACTAAAATGGAGCCTATTATCTCAAGAGTTTCCACAGTAATTTCAAAACTTCAGCCTTGATTTCTAGCAGGTAGGACCCATTTGCCCTTACTTTGCCTACTTGACCCAATGGAATCATGGGAAGGATTGTGCCTAACCGTTAACAGCATGTTTTTCCCCATCCTATGTGTATCTTCAATCACTCTATTACAAAACACAAATGAAGCAACTAAACATTCAGGCTCTAAAGCAGAGATCTGTTAGGAGGGATGTGGCAGGTCAAATAAGATGTAGTAGCTACCTCTTAGGAACAAAGAGCATACTGGTTTCAAGATGGCACTCGCATTCTGGAGATACACTCTGAGGTTGCCAATGGCTGGCTAGAGTCGTGATGTGACTGACAGTTCTCATTTCAAGTTCAGACTTTTCTTAAGATCTTAACTTCAGTAGCTCATTGGAGGAAAAATGCAAGTTGAATGGGGTTTCACAGCATCATTTGGACAAAAGCACATGACTATGGCTCCATGATTTTATAGCCTTTCTACTCTTCTATCCTCAGAAATGGCCTTCATTCAGCCTATCACTGACATCAGAGAGAGGTTGCTATATCAGAACCAAGTGTTCACTTTTGACTAGTGTTTTTACATGTAAGCCTCACTTCAAGTGTGGATCTATTTTAGATCAACTACTGCTTTATATTGCTTTACTAACAATATACAGACTGAAGACTCATAGAGTATTTTTTAAATCTTTCTTAATTCAATAATATATTCAAAACTAAACATTAAAAAAAAATTCATGATGACATTTGCCTGAAGTTTGCATAGCTTTGTTGTGTTTAAGTATGCTTGGTCTGAATTCAAAAACAGATTGTTTAACTTGGTATGTTTTCATCTGTAATTGGAGTTAATTTTTATATGGTCACTGTGTCAGGGTGAGATAATGTAGATAAAATGCTTAGCACAATTATTGGTATATAGTAAATGTTCATTACATGCTTGGTTTGATTATAAATGATAACCACAGAAGGTCATTTAAGGAATCTCTCTAGACATAGATTGATGTTAATTTTAATATGTATGCATGAAAAGACCACATTCTTTAACTCTCCCCAAAGTTCTCAACTGTATGCTTAAGAAAGTAGTCGACAGTTTTGAAAATTGGTAATCCTGAGAGTATATTTGCACAAATGTGGTGTCTGACTGTGCCCTCTGAAAGTGAGTAGCATTTTTCGCTTTTGTAAACCTCAGAAAACCCTTACTGAGTGTCAGAATGGTCTTTAATAAAAGGCAAAGTGGCAGGATGGTGTACATGTATAATAGAACACTCTATCTTACAACACTCAAAGTGTTTAACAATAAATCCTTTCCTACCCATGCAACAAGGAGCCTATATAGCTCCCTGTTGTTCAGCAAAGAGAAACTAAATCACAGACTTCATTTTAATAAACTTCAGGTTGTATAGGGTAGGATTTGCAGCCTATAAGAAATTTATCTTCAATGAACCTGGTCAGACCTGCTTGGAACTTTTTTATTTTTTGAGATTTTCTCACGCAATTATATGAATAATTTCCCTCTTGTTGATGCCACTGACTTTCGGACGAAACTACTTTATATACCGATAAAACCTTACTCTATAATATAAATGGTTTATATTTATTATTAATATTTATTTATACGTCCTTTAAAATTTTATTCTTAGAGCTAAGATTTAGAAAACATCAACCTTGGTCAGAAACAAAATTGTTACTGAAGTCCATGTGCATTACAGCTGTTTGGGGTACATCAGTAGCAAACTTTTAATAATGATAAAAAAAATAATTTCTAAAGGTAAAGAACTAAGACTGAAAGAGGAAAATTATTATTTTCTCATTGAAAAACGCGGAAATCAGAAGGGCTTACCCTCTGACAGATTCACCTATTTCTCTTTCCCTATTTCATAGCTCTTGTTTCTGTCCATGTTTAGAAAAACAACACAAATAAAGGTGAATAGATTCACTTTTAGAACCACCTAGCTATTAGCATTAATAATGTTAAACTAATATCTTCCTTTTAATTGTGTACCTCAAGTGAAATATTATTTTTCAGTGGAAAACTGGAGATGCTACCAAAAATACTTATTTGTCAAGGATGTCAGGTATATCAACCAGTCAGAAGTTGGTCACATAGTCAGCCAGCAGCCCGTCAGTCACTAAACATGTAGTCTGGAGTTTTAACTCTCATTTTCATAGTTATTATCATGTTTCTTGTATTGTGCCCTTATCTTTTTTTCAGATTATATTTCCACTTATTTTTTAAGAAAGTATTTCTTTCTACTACCTGGAAAAGATGGTACAGAATTTGTATCATTTCTCCTTTAAAAGTTTTACAGAATTCACCAGCAAAAACATGTGGACCTGGTACTTTCTCTTTTGGACAATTTGTAAAACTTATAGAATTTTACAACAATTGAGCCTTAAAGTATGCAAATTAAAAATATATATTTTATTTTGGATATCTGGAGATCCCAGGAAAAAAAAGTGCAGACTGTGACAAGAGATCCTAATTTGTTAAAAATATATGAAATAATCTCATTGAAGGTGGTGGGGGGAAATGGGCTGACCTAAATAACTTTGGAAATGAATGGAAGCTGGAATCTCTAAGACTAAAGGCAAAAGGAACTGTGCATCAATAGTGTGTACCAGTTGAAAAAAATTTCCCACAGGGTTTTGTGCCAGCAGTTCTGGCACATGTATACTGGAATTAAATAATTGACTAAAAGGATAATGGATCAGATTTCTCACTGATGGAGTGGAAATTTACAGATCAGCAAGGGGAGGAGGCTAGAACAATCCATTTGGTAATAGATCAGAGTTGGAATCATCAGTAAGAACTCATGTTTAACTTAATATCTACATAGATGTCTACATATACAAAGAGTTATAGATATGTATCAATATATACACATATATTTATTTTCTCTGTCAGCTTACAGGCATAAAATACGTTTCAGTAATGCATTTCAGTGTGCACATTTCATTCACTTCTCTAACAACGACCACACCTAGCACCCTGATCTTTGTTTCTAATACCAATCTCTAATAAAAAAAATCAGGATTCCTTTGAGAAATGGAAAATTCTAGCAGTGAAGCAGATTATATATATATATATAAGATGAGCCCAGAGCATCTTACTTTGGAGTGCCAAAAAGTAAGAAAATGCTAAAAACAGAAGCAAAAACAAAGAACTAACAGTGTTGGGACATGTCAGCAGAGCATAGGGGCCAAACAAAGAGTTTCCAAGGGCCAAAGATGGAATAATTTGAGCAAACAAAATGAAATAGTATGGAAATTACAATACAAATTATAAAATAAATATGTGAATATTTATTCATATAATTAAATGAATAAATTAATAAATTAATAAATTAATAAAAGGGACAAATCTCCCATGCATAACAATTTCAAATAAATTATATGGCCATTTCATGTTCAAGACGGAAGGCATAACTCCCACATCTTAAGTGTGAGGTGTACATAGTGACTTTCTTCTAAAGAGTTCTATATGGAAACAGGAAAAAAACAAGAGTAACTCTATAGAAATCTGACAAACACTGAGAGATATATTTAAGACCAATATTAAGTCATAAATTGTTAATAATATCCACTCTTGATATGATGTGATAAAAATGGCATTTAAACCATTTTGCATTCTCCTCCCCAAATTTATACCCCAGTCCATCTATAAGAAAAACCGCAGATAAATTCCAATAAAAAGAAGTTGTGTAATATGTCTAACCAGTATATCTCAAAACTGTCAAAGTCATGATAAACAAGAAAAGCCTAAAAAACTGTTACAGCCATGCAGAGCCGGAAAAGACATGATAACTAAATACAACATGGTATTATAAGCAAGGTCTTAGACCAGAAAAAGGACAAAATTAAGGTGATATGATATGGACTTTAGGTAATTATCAATAATGCTTCATTAACTATAGCAAATATACTGTACTAATATAAGATGTTAATAGGGAAAACTGATTGCAGAGGTATATATGAGAATTGTTTAGGCTATCTGCTCAATTTTTTTAATAATAAAAAATATCATAGGATTGCTTGGTGTTCATATACGCAGACCTAGAGAAAAGTCCTGGGACTGAAAAATCTACCTCCACAAGAAAAGGGCAGGGAAAGATCAAAGAAAGAGACTGGGCACTCCAGTCTGGTAATTAATGGAGTTCATTAAGAAATATTTACATAGAAGGTGCATTTGGGGAGCTGCAAGACAAAATGTATATTCTCTGCCATTTAGTGGGTGCCAAAGAATCACGTAGGACAAGAAAAAGAGGTACTTATGGGTACTAGTGCGTGAATTCTACTGGGTACAGGAAATTACTTTACATGCTTGGCCAGGTCAGGGCAACAACCTATTCCAGGAACCAAGCACATAGCAGGAGTCAAGGGAGCAGTGCCGATTTGTGTCAGAATAAATATTAATTATGATTAGACTTTCTCTAAGGGGGTTTTGTGGTCAACAGTTCCCATTCTGGCCCTGTCTAGCTCACAGGTCACATAGCAGTCACATCATGGAATAGTCTCTCCTCTACATTTGGTTACTTTTAAGTCAAATCAAATCAACATGAATCAACACAATACAAAATAGTGAATTCAAAACTGATACATGTGTTAAATATTAGACAGTCATTTTTCTTAACATATTGAAATATTTATCTAGGTCTGATTTTTCTTATTGGTTGGTGATTACTATATATGAGGCAACAACATGTGTTTTACTTGCTATATCTAACCACCTTTTCCCCTCAAGCTATAACATTACTAATTAAAACCTTAATCAGTGGCTCAGGTAAGCTTAGCATTTAGGATTGTTTCTGCAAGTTAATTAAATAAAAATCGACAATAAAATTTATTTAACATTTTGTTAAAATTAATCGCTATCAATAATTAAAATATGATTTACTGAAAGAATAAAAACATGAAGTTTTAAAAATAGCGAAAGATAAATCTAAGTCCTTCCACGCATACTGAAACTGATTTTGTCAAAGGTATTAATTTAGCATGATTTCTTCATTGTTGTTCCACTTAAATTTAAACTTATAGGGTATATCTTCCTTCTAAATATCACCATAATAACCTGACAATATTTTTATGAGCTATCAGGCCACTTTTCAGAGAGTTGTTAGAACTCTGTTTATTAGACTATCTTTCATAGAGATTAATAGAAGCTAACTTTTAGTTCTCAAGATACAGTAATACGTTTGTGTGTACATGTCATTTACAATGAAGATATCACATAAAGCAGAACAAAATTGAAGTAACAAAATTTATCATTATTATATTAGTTTGCTAGGGCTTCTATAACAAACTTCACAGACTGGGTAACTTATATAGTAGAAATGCCTTCTCTCATAGTTTTGGAGAAATCTAGCATCGAGGTCAACAGCTTTGGTTTCTCCTGAGACCACTTTCCTTGGATTGTAGATGGCTGGCCTCCAAATACAGTCACACTGGGGGTTAGGGCTTCAATATATGATTTATGAGCAGATACAATGAAGTCCATAATAGTTGTCAAAAATGAAAATAAAGTTGTGAGACTTTATAAATTGAACTGACTATTAATGATTAGTTTTTATCAGGGAATTAAACAATAATGATGATTTCATTTTATTTTTTGTTATCAATTTACATTTCATTGAGTTTCAAATGTTTAATCACTGAATAATTTCTCACATGTTCATTCAAAGTAAAGTGCTCTTTATTCATTAGACCACTTCTCTATTCATCCTTCTAAATTTTCTGTCTCTTTGTTTCTTATTCTAAAATGTCCATGGTCAAAGATAAAAAATATAGATATTTTGCCAGCTCAAATATTCCCTAATTTTAAAATTAGGGAATTGTTCATTTAAAAAAAAAAAAAACTTACATGGAGTATTAAAAGGATCCGTAGTTTTGTATTCAAAAACCAAAATAGATCAGTTAGTCAATTTTGCTTTTGTGGTCACACACAATACAAAAGAACATTATCATTGCCATCTGATATCATCAGTATAATCACCATCATCATCAACAATAAGAACAATAACTATGTTTTTTGTTTTGTATTCTTGAACTTTTAGCTACATATTCTTCAAATGTCTTTACATATGCCAATGATTTTCTAATATTGTTATCAAAATAGAAGCTAGAAAGTGATCAGTCTTCCTTCTTGCATAGTCAAATGAAAATTAAACTATATTTTTACCTTTATTATTATTCATACTTTAGAAAAGTTACAACTTTAAAACACAATGTTGTGAATGTTAGGTTATGAGTGTGGCAAAATTTTGGAAAATCTCTGTTATAGGCTAAATATTTGTGTCCCCTCAAAACTTATGTTGATATCCTAATGCCCAATGTGATGGTATTAGGATAGGGGTCCTTTGGGAGGTGCTTAGGTGATGAGAGAAGAGCCCTCACAAGAGACTAACGCCCTTATAAAAGGGACCCTAGAGAGATCTCTCCCCCTTCTACCACAAGAGGACACAGCGAAGGTGCTAGCTATGAACCAGGAAGAAGACTTTTACCAGAACCCAACCACGATGGCACACTGACTTTGGACTTACCAGCTTCCGGAACTGTAAGCCACTGAGTCTGTGGTACTTTTTTACAGCAGCTTATAGGGACTAAAACAGGCTCTATCAAGTTTGTTTATTTTTTTTACATATGGACTACACTCTGTATTTCAAAATTTTTGTGTAGCAACTTAAATCTTCTTGGAATTGACAACTTTCTTTAACCAGTTTGATTATGTTCACTGATGTTAGCATTTTGTGTCAAATAGCAAGAAACATATTTCTGCCTGTTTACATATGATTTAATATTCATTATGCAAATATATCTTTCCTTTAATTAATTATTGCTTTTTGTATAATATAAAAATGGTTTGTTTAGATTTACTTTCAAAGTAAAAATAATTCCTGTTTGTTATTGCTGATTTTGTCATTTCTGTTTCATATTTTTTCTATTATATTTTTATTTGAAATTTTCTCACAGTTCATTAATAAATAAATATAACAGTTAATGAAGATGTCCCCATTCCTATACATGCAAACCATAATTCTTCAATTTTTCACTTATTTTATTGAAATATTGCAAATTTCTTGCCAAATTGCTCTTGTTTTTAGCTTAATCAGCATCTTGAATAAACATTTGGCATCTCATTGGAATTTGAGTTTCTCTTTAAAATATTTAAAAATATAGGTTAGATAGAGTCTTTAAAATATTCCTTTATGCATATTGTAAGATTTGGAGAACTTATAATGTGCAAACTATATCATTACATTTACCATTAAAAATTCAACTTCGAGTGTGTTTAAAATACTCCATCACTGAACTGAAGATAACATATAATTATTTCAAAGTACCAAAGTAGTAACAACTTCAGGAGCTGTGCATTTTCTTCAACAAGGGTAAAGCAGTGAGCTGTGCATAGCACATATTATTATAATTATGAAGTTTTCAAAAAGTGCATCAGCCCTTTTTCATCGCCTCTCAAAACAGCTTTGTTGGTCACTTACCTGGCAGTGAATATTGTTCAAAAGCAGGTTACAATCCAGAACTTCTTTCCATTGGTTGAATCAAGTCAAAAATAGAGAGTTTTTTTTAATGAAGAATTTTGAAACCACTCAGAGTTTTCTGTTATAATAATAGGGCACGATAGTCTCCAACTGATCAGTATTTTGTGTCCAAGGTGATCTTATTTTTATTTTATTTGCTATATCAATTCAATTTGTATTTCTCATTATTCTAATTAGTTATTTACTATTTTCAAGATAAATAGATCATTTTTTATTTTAATAGGTTTACAAAAATATACATGCAACAATTCATCAGATTCAGTATTTATTTGGATTAAATTTCTGTTATTTTGAAAACCATCATTTCTGGAAAAATCACTCACTATCAAAAGTAAACAAGTATTAAGTGCAATAACTTTCTTTTTAGGCTTTTAAAATAATATTGAAAGTTTTGCTTTATTTGATCTTAAAAATATTGATCTCATAAAATGTATTTGATGTATAATCTAAAACAACTTTCTGTGCTATGAAGTCTTCACTCATTCTGAATGTTCTTACCATGTTCATGCAGTCTGAAAAATCACTTGAAATATTATGTTTGATTAAAACCAGTTTACAAATTTATTATAGTAGAAATTGTATTGTTCATCTTATTTTTAACTTTATGGGTATGATAAGCATCTCTTGTTCATTACATACACTGCTTAAGGATCTTATTATAATAATTTATTTTAACAAACAAGCTATCTTTCATTAGACAGTATTGGTACAAATTAATATTCATTATAACAGGTCATAATCAAAGAATGTGCTGCTTTTCAAATTCAAAAAATTTATCAGTCTGAAGCTACTATTAAAATTTATATCTTCCCTATTGATTATAAATTGCACTTTACTTTTTTCTTCTGCTTTGTTTAGTTTGAGAATATCCTCATTTTTATAAGTTAAAAAGTATTTTATTATCATTTACAATATGTATACTTCTTTCTATTTTTATCTTCATAAATTTAGCACTTACAGTCAATTGCGTTAAGAGTTTTTGACATTTTCAGGGCCTATAAGAGCTGTTTTAAGCTTACTTTCATATCTTACACTGAGATAGTTCTCTTGCCGTAATAAAATATAAACTAAGATTTAGTTTACATAGAAGTGATTTAAATGAATTTTAAATTTGATACTATGTTTCTATGTACATCTGATTACTGATGACTATGTCTAGGAGCTTTACATTGTGACAATTGTTCCTTCAGGTGGCTTTTACTGTGATTATTATAGTTTAGTGGGTTGTTTCATCTAGAATTCCATATTGCTTTAAGACAGGGTTCATCAGATACTAAAAATCAATCTAGTATGTTCAGATGCATAAACCATGAACCTTCATAAATAGACTTAATTCCTAATTGTATACTGCTGCATATTTTTATATTTATTATGCATAATTACTATTAATAGAATGTATTGATAAATTCTCCTTTGCATCATCTCAATGAAATTTATAAGATATTTTTATATAATGCTGTATATTACATTATTAATTATGTTCTTAAAGGAAAAAAAATCTCCATTTTAACTGAGCTTATAGCCTCTGATTACAATTTTACATGTCCGATGATAGGAAGCACTTTCCACAGACTAGAATTATTCTTGTTTCTCTGCCACCATCTGTATATTTTTCATACTAACACCATAAGAAACGTAATATTAAGAAAAGACTACTGACCCTGAACATTTGTGCCAGGATGCTGGTGAGTCTGTATTATGTGCAACATATTTATAATAGTTATTTCTATGTCATATGTTTATAGAAAGAACATACTGGGAACCATACCAATCTATCCCAGTAAATCAAACTAAACATATCCATAGCCATAACCCAATTCCGCTTAAACAAACGAGGTGAACGTGGCCACTTCAAGCACACCTCATACAAAGAAGAAATGTAACAGAAGTCACAATGCAAAGCAGTCCAACCAAGACATTTCATTGACTTTGTAAATTTTACAAAAATATATGAACATATGAGCACATTTTTAGGACTCTTCCTAGGTCATCAGAAAAACTGGTGTAGAACACAAAAGTAAGTAATGAAGGTAAATGAAACTTATGCTTCATTATTTTAAATATAAATTTGCCTCAACAAGCAGTATTCTCAAAAAGTGTTTAGTGCTAAGGAGCAAAGTAAATTATTATAAAATGATAGAAACTGATTGGGTAACCAGAAAAGACATTTCTGATTAGGAGATATTTAACTGCTCTCCCAGTGACTAAACAGTGTCAAGCAATGGCTGATATCTGTACAAGAATATTCCCAGCAGATGGAACAGGCAGTGTAAATATCCACAAATTGTCCTTAAATAGAAAGAATCTAAAGAAGTTTAGGGAGACTAAGAAGGAGAGAGGAAAGAAGATGAGATCAGAGTGACAGACATGAGCCGGAATATATTAGGCTTGTTAAGTCACATGAAAATGTTTAGGAGAGGAAGAGAGAAGTGACAGAGTCAGGGAACTGAGGGGCTTTATAAGAGTGTTATAATAATGATAAACCACAGAATCTCAGCTACTTTTAGCTATTAAAGTGCCTAATTTCCTAATTTAGTTTTGAATTACTTTCAACTGGAGTTGTGGACAAAATGTAAATGAAAAATTGAAAATCACATTAAACATACTATATGTAATATAATTTTTCTGTTAATATTGTTATTTTATCTGCTTGCCATTTTTTCACCACTTATGCATGATTTTATTCACTTAAAATGTTGATTTACTCTAAATCTATATTTGTGTAACCTCAGATCCAATATTTGGGAATATGAAAAATGTACTGTGAAATTAAATGTTCATTTCTAATTTTAGATGGCATCTAGTCTTTTGCTGTAAATTTTTAAAATTAAACAGGTAAATTAAATTTGAAAATTACATAAGGATAGATAAGAAGAGATAATCTTAACTTGAATGATTTTCAGTGTACTAAGACTATATTCTCCAGGGTAATCAATGAGATAAACATAAAATCTAACATAATTTTATCAGTGAATTACTCAGTAGATAGCATCTGAGCAAATACCTGAAAAAACTGAAGAGATGATATATAAGGATAACAAGAGATGATCTCTCAGACAGAGGGACCAGCACATGTAAAATATTTAAGGTAGAGATCCACTTAATATGTTCAAGGAAAATTTAAGAGATGTGTGTGACTAGGTCAGAAGAAGAGAAAACCTTGTTAGTCTCAAGGGTAAAACGAGAGATAGCATCAGTGGAGCTAGCTCCACAAATACAGTGGAGCTAGTGCATCAGGATTATTTCGAGGACCAGATCGTATTTGCCCTTGAGAGCTATTTTAAGGGTATTAGTTTTACTTTAACAGAAGTGTGAAGCCATTGAGGATCTTGAGCAAAGACGCAGTATGTTCTGACTTCCGTTTTAAAAGTGTATTTCTGGTTGTCTGGTTGAAAATAGACTGTAAGGAAATCTAAAATAACTTATGTACATGTCAGGAAAAAAAAAACTATTTAAAGGAATAACATAAAAGCCAGCACCCCAAAATGTAAAAATTACAATGTCAGCTTTCAAGAAAAAATTACAGATATATAAAAGAGCAGAAAAGGATAAGCCATTTTGGTGATATCTTAAAAAAAAAAAATTAAACATAAACCACTTACAGTATAATCCAATAAAGTCACTTCTATGTATTTAACTAAAAGAAATTAAAAACTCATGTACACACAAATCCTTTGCTCACATGTTTATGCTGTCTCCTTTATAATCTCCAAAAACTAGGGGGAATAACCCACTATCGTTTATTTAAGAAATGGACAAAGCTATTTTGGCATATTCATTCAATGATATACTATGCAATAATAAAAAGTGAATAAATTACACATGAGACAGCAAGATACACACAAAAACTTCGATGAATCTCAATGCAATTGCTAAGTGATAGTAGCCAGACTCAAATGCAATTGCTAAGTGATAGTAGCCAGACGTGAGACTCTGAAAAAGGCAATAATATAAGGACTGAAAACAAATCAGTGATTGCCAGGACCCGCGGTAGGGGGAATTGACTACAGAAGGTCATGGAGGAACATTCTGGGAGTGACAGAATTGTTAAACATTTTGTTGGTGGTTATGTGAGTTGATGGGTTCATAAAAAGTTTTTTAATTGTATAATTAAAGAAGAGAATAGTACTTTGTGTAATGTACACGTTGAAAGAGTAAAAAGGAAATATAAAAATTTTAGAAAGAACTTCAATAAATACTTGAAAAAATAAAAACTATTAACTCTTATTCAAATAGAACATGAAGAACCTTAGATCTGTTAAAGAATCTATATCCATAAAGAGAAAATTAAAAATTAACCTAAGAGAGAACTAATAAATGAAGAACTATATTATACTGATAGATGGAAAATTCAAACAAAGAGAATAAAATTTTCCTAAGTTGATCTATAAATATATTGTAATTATAATAATCATCTAATTTTGCTTTTTATGGAAAATAATAAAATAAGTCTAATTGGTATATGAAAGAACAAATGGCAAAACTAAGCAATATTCTCAAAAAATATGAGAAAATAGAACTTCTTTTACTCAATACTTTATATAAAATATTTTATATAAAGGTTACTATAGCAAATGCTTTACTGTACTAATGTTAAGATTTACCTTTTCTCATGCATAGAAAAATATAACAATGGAACAGAATAAAGAACTTTAGGAGAGGTAAAATTTAACCTATACTCTCTTAGAGTTTTTCTGTTGGGTCTGAGAATTAAACAGATTAATAGGAGAAAAGTATACATTTCTTGTGACATGGGAACCTTCATTAAGAATAAAGACCAAAATAAATGCCAAAACCTATATGCTTTTATATTCCATTAAACAAAGGGAGACAATTGTGGAAAAGCAACTAAACTGTAGGGAGAGGCTAAAGGAAGATAAGAATTATTGAACGGGTCTGTTTTTTGCACAGAATTCTTTTAGCTTTAATGCCCTGTTGAAGAATATTTCTTTCCTCCTGGTACAAGGAGGGAATCTTTCACACAGGAGTTTTTATCTACTGTTTTTAGGAAGAAAAGGGGAGATTAGAGTGCTCTTCTTGCATCCTCTGGTTTCCAAGTGCCTTTAGCTCAATAATAACCCTCATGACAAAGTGGCATATTTTGGCCACCCTTGAGAACTAAATGCAGAAATATAGAGATATAAAAACTTGACATATAAGAAAAATGAGGGTTAGAACACTAGATAAATAACGAAATATTTAATACAATTTTTTTAAATGCTGATTCTCCTAATAATTAAATGGTATTCAGTCATTATTTCATGCCCTACAGAAAAACCTTTTCTAGTTGAAATAAAGGCTTAAATATTAACATTTAAATCTCGTAGTGATGAAGGACTTCTTAAACACAATAAAAAACCCATAATCAAAAAATATTTTAGATAAAAAATTTGACCCAAACTAAATGTTGGAATTTCAGTTAATCAAAAACACCCGAGAAAGTACATAGACAAGCCACAACCTGGAAAAATATTTATAGAATGCTTAAAGTTGATTAACGTAATACCTGAAATTATAAACTACTCTTAAAAAGCAATTAAAATATATTAAAATCCATGAGGATAGAGTCAAATGTATGTTCAACAATTTCCAGAAAAGGAGAAAGACATCAATAAAGCTAAAATAAAATTTAAAAAAGATAATCTACCTTATTGGATGTTATTAATCACTGCAATGGAAAATAAAAATATGAGAAAATATTATTTAATCTTGACCAATTGTACAAAATTTTTGACAATAATAATGTCAAGTTTTGATGAGAATGTAAAACAGGTTTTTTTGTTTTTTTTTTTTATAGAAGGCTAGATTAAGTATAAACTAGGAGAACAATCCAGCAATCTTATTCCTAGGTATCTACCCTAGAAAACTCTTAAAACTCTTAAACACATTTGCTCTATGGACAAGTTCACCTATGTTCACAGCAATATCATTTGTAGAATAAAACTTAAAAATCCTTCAATTGGATATAAAATCTTATAGCATAATTACATAATGAAATACTCTGCAGAAGTAAAATTAAGAAACTATAGTACATGCACTGATATAGGTGAATTCCCCAAAATATATATTATGCCAAAAAAAGGCACAAAAAATGCACATACTATGGTATAATTTACATATATTTCAAATATTCCCAAAACCAAAAAATAAAATGTTTTGGATAAAATTCTCATGTGGTAAAGCCACGAAATTTTGAAAAAAAAAATATTTCAGTTAATCAAAAACTACCTATTTTAAAGTGTTAAACTACCTATTTGATTGTAGGGTTCAAATATATTAGTAGTAGTATATTAAGCCATTTTGTAGATACTTGTTTATTATATTATTAATTTTCATAACTTGCATTTATAGAATCTATAAGTTTATATAAATTAAATTTAAATTATAAATAAAATAAGATTATTTTTGAAATAGCTAAGAAATTATATTTTAAAATAAATAATATTTGATATAAAAATTTTTACTCAATAATATTTATTTAGCTATACCTACAACAGTTAAGGTTATTTACTTGCCTTCAGATTTTAGAAAGTAGAGTATAAGTGGAGATATGAAAATAAGTAAATATGTTCAAACAAAAAAATCAAAGAAAACATGAGCATTCATTTAATCACACAAAGTATTTTGTTATTTGACAATACTTTTTATTAAGACTAAATTGAGAATGCTGCAGAAGGTCACACATATGTTATTTGCAAATGCATTTTTTTAACCAAAAACAAAGAAGAAAAAAAATTTAATAGGAAGAAAATTTTTAAAATGTTACTTATACAACTAACTGAAATGCTGTATATATATAAAATCTATAATACACTGTCTCAATTCACTTTATAACCTAAATTTTAGGGGCTCTCGATTTTTTGTAATATAATGTTCTGTTTGAACGTAGGATTATTTAAAAGGTGCTTAGAAACTCAGTAGTAAAATTCAGAGTTTTAAGTTACAGCATTATGGAATATTTACTGAACATAAAAATAAAATAGAAGACAAACAGATATGCTTCATTTGTTAGAAAGAGTCACTAAATCCACTAAATTGATCCCACAATTAAAGGGAGGGAATTATACAAATGCAAAAACACCAGGAAGAGATATTTGTACAATGCCATGAAAGCTCCATTCAATGGGAATATTTTTAGAACTTTTAGGCTAATAAATTTAACAATTTAAAAATCAAAGTTTTCGAAAAGCCAAAATCCTTTATGTATTAAAGAAATTAAGTATGTAATCAAAATTTCCACACTCCAAAAGTTTAGTTTTAGAGGGCTTCATTGGTGAATCCTATCAAACATTTAAAGATGATAAAAATTTTACACCAATTTTATTCAACTTTTAAATTCATTTTTTATTATAGCATATCTCTGATACCACACCAAAAACATTACGAGAAAAAGAGTTAGTATCTCTGATTAACAATGCTTCAAATTTCCTTAACAGAATAATAACAAAATGAAACCATTAATACAGGATCAAATGTGGTTTATGCCAATAATAAAAAGTTGCTTTAATTAAAAAAAAAAAAAAAGTCATTGGAGAGATAAATCTCCTTTGCAGAAGAGTTACAAATAGTTTAAATAGATCGTCTTCTCTCAAGGAAGTAGACCATAACTCCTCACTTCTTAAGTGTGGCCTTGTGTGTATAGTGGCTTCCTTCTAAAGACTGTAATATGGAAAGGGGCCAAAGATGCAACTTTTCAGTAGAGAAACAATGAAACTACCTTAGCCAGGTAATCCAAGTCAACATCCACAGTGCTAAGTCATGTTGATAGTATGTACCTTGACATTATGGGATATAAGAGGCACTTTTGTGGTCTTCCTTTCAAAAACCCAAACCTCATCTAATCATGAGAAAAACATTGGATAAATCTCAATTAGCATTAATACATCATGAGTAGGCCTCAAAACTACCATGTTCATAAAAAAACGGAAGCCTGAGAAAACGTTCCAAAAAAGAGGAGCTTAGAAGACATGACAACTAAATATAATACAGTATTCTGAAAAAGAAAGTGATGCTAGGTAAATGCTAAATAAATATGAATAAATATGTGGCTTAATTCACATTATTTTTATTTTTTGTTAATTGTAAGAAGTATACTGTAGTAATTTATCAATAGTATTGGAAACTATATATGGGGTATAAGAAATCTCTAAACATTATTTATGGAAAAACTGTTCCAAAAGTAAAGTTTACTTATGAACAAATATGTCATCAATTAAAGGAATAAAAATAAAAATGCTATCTCAAAATACATTAAAACAGATTTAACAACATTCAAACATATCCTAATAAAAACCATAAAATAAGATAAAATAAGGTGACTTACTTAATTTAAAATTATATCTGAAAAATATACAGTTAACATAATCTAATGGAAATGAAGTTTCCTTTTCACCTAAGACCAGGAAAAGGGCAAAGGTGCCTAGTTTTCACAATTGATATTCAATATCTGTTTGTTTAGTATGATAAGAAAAAATGGAGATAATAAATAGAAATTCAGAAATAAAACTTTCCCTATTTATGGATGGCATCATCTGTATGCAGAAAATACAAAGAAATTAAATGAAAAGCCTGCTAATTATAATAAATGAATTTAGTAAGATTGTAGGATATAGCCAATTTTCAAATATCAGTGTGCTTCTATACATTTGAAATAAAAAAAAGAAAATACAGTTAAGATACCATTTATTAGAGCTTCCAAAAATGTACTTTAATGCAGAACAAATTTAGCTAATGATATGAAAGACTTCTACCCTCAAAAACTATAAAACTTAGCTGAAAGATATTAAAGATTTAAAAAATTTTAGATATGCCAATTTCAAGGATTAGTAATTTAATAGTTAACACAGAATTTACCCCAAATTATAATCCCAAAGAAAATTCCAAGATATTTTTAAAATTGAGTAGCCAATTATAAATTTTATATATAAAAGCAAAGGATATTGAATAAAGAACTTTCAAAAAAATTAAAAGATTTATATTGTTATTTTAAGTCTTATTATCAAGTTGCAATAATCAAAACAGCATGGTATTTTTGGAATCAAACTGAGAATCCAGAAGTAGATTCACATACACAGTAGTAAGTTTTTAGACAACAGTATCAAAACAATTTAATTAAAATAGGAAACTTTCTTTTTTCATCAAATGATGTTAGAAACCTGGATAATCATGTGAATAAAACATAAACTACAACCTCTTAACAAATGTTATTTTGAGGTAGAAAATAGACATAAATGATAATAGCTAAAATCATACAATTTACAGCATAAACAAGAGAAAATCATCATGATCTTGGGGAAAACAAATGTTTCTTAGGACAGAATAAGTACTTTGGTAGATAGAATAATGGCCTGTCAAAATGTGCATGCCCTAATCCCTCCAATATTTGAATATGTTACTTTACATGGAAAAGGGGATTTTGCAGATGTGATTAAGAATTTTGAGATGGAAAGATTATGCTGGGTTATTTGGCTGAACTCCAAATAATTACAAGGTCCTTATAAAAGGGATGAAGAAGGTTCTGAGCCAGAGTAGGTGTGACAAAGGAGAGGTTAGAGTGATTCAAAGAATAGACCATGAGTCACAGAATGCAAGTAACCTCTAGAAACTGGAAAAGTCAAGGAAATAGATCTCTCTATAGAACCCCTAGATGGCAAGAAGTTCTGTCTACAGTTCTGACTTCCAAATATGTAAAAAAATAAGTGAGGGTAGCTTTAAGCTGAATTTGTGGTAATTTGTTATTGCAGCAATAGGAAACTAATATAAGTACTAACTATAAATAAATTTTGCATGAAAAATCACTTTTGCTCATCAAAAGGCATCAATAAGACTATGAATAGGTAAATCATAGATAGGAATATATGTATTCATATATATTTAGACAAAGAATTCTCATTCAGAACCTAACTCCAATGTTTCAATAATTAAAAGACAAACCAATGAAAAATGAACACTATACCACTACTAACTTTCAACTTTGGCTAAATTTAAAGGCTGACAGCACTAAATAATGATAAAGATGTGGAGCTACTGATATTCTAATTTATTGCTGGTACAAGTATAAAAGGCAACTTCTTTGGAACACTGGCAATTTACTACAAATTTCAATTTACACCTATCCTCTAACCAATAATTCCACAATTATTTTCTCTAGAGAAACATAAACATATGTCCAAAAACCACTTAAAAATAAATTTTCATAGCATCTTTATAACAGCTTCCAATTAGAAACTAGTCAAATTATATACTAACAATAAAATATTACATAACATTAAGAAGTGATGAAGTACTAACACATACAGCAACATGGATTAATCTCAAAAGGAATATATTGAGTGAAAGTGTTAGGTAAGTAGTCAGGCATGATCCCATCCACCATCCTGCTCCTCCTCCCCAACTCCGCTGGGGCGATGCTGTATTTCACATCATCCCAAGGGTCACAAAGAATCAGATGCAAATAGCACAATTTATGATTTCACTGAGATAAATTTTAAGACAGAAGTAATATGTTTTGATAGAAATCAGAGTAGTGTTTGCTTCTAGAGTATAGTATGGGTAATTGACTGTGTATGGAAGAAAAAATAATTTTCCCTTTATTCTTTTAGGTTCTTAACTGAGACCTCTCTGTAATAAAAGACAGATTAACAGATGAAAAACAAACAGAAGTTTTAAGAATATCTATAACTCTTGTACTACACATAGGAGATGCCCAGGAAAACTGAGTAACTCCCAGAAATGGCCTAAGCCAGCAATCCCCAACCTTTATGGCACCAGAGACTGGTGCTCCTATGAGAAACTAATGTTAGGTGGTTAGTCAGACATGAACAATAGGGGGAACAAAGGAACAGGGGCCCAGCCTAGAGACACCCAAAGGACATCCCAATGGCAGCAAAATTCTGGATATGCTCATGTTATTATAGGCACTCTGTTGCAGCTCTCATCGCTGGAACCACGTGCCTCCTTGGGGTATGCTTTGTCTTTATCCATGTGCCTCCTTGGGGCATTCTTTGTCTTTCTAAAATATATTTTTAATAAAACTATTAAATCTCAATGACCTGTGATTCTTCACTGCCATGATTTGAGGAAGAACCGAGGAAAAATGCTAACTACACATCTGGGTCCTCGTTATCTCTCACCTCCCTCCCCCTTACTGCTGGTGCCACACCAAACTCTGATTGGCCCCAATGGTGACGCTAATACCTGATGATCTGAAGTGGAGCTGAAACTGTGATGCTAGTGCTGGGGAGTAGCTGCAAATACAGATAAAGTTTTGCTGGCTTGTCCAGCACTCACCTCCTGAAGTGCAGCCCAGTTTCAGCTGTTGAGGACCCCTGGCTTAAGTCACCACCTTAAATATTATCTCCAGCCAAAGACAAAAGAAGCTATTAGCAGTAAGGGAGCTAGTTATGGGAGGCTATCAGGGAAAGCACAATAAACAAGGGTAAGGTTTTTATAAAGATTTAGGTCACTGCCTTTCCATTTGTAAGTTTCTAGAGACTTAGTCATCCTTCTCTTCCTGGCATAGAGAGGGAGATAATCCTACAAATAGAGATTTATTTTATAAACATAATTATCTCTTACATAAAGATAACTTCTACTCAGTTTTCAGAGCTTTTCCCATGTCTGCAGTTTCTTAAAAATAATGACCCTAAAATAATCTGGGTCTTATTCTGCTAAGAAGATACATTTTGGGGTGGCAAATTCTGCTCCATTTTAACTGTGAGGAGATGTAAGAGAATTCTCTCAGGTTGTTGGAATATTTTATAGCATGAATGAGAAGTGGGCTTAATTTGTGTGCATTTGCCAAAACTCACCCAAATTAACTTAAGATCCGGACGTTATCTTAATTATTTAAAACTAGAAAAAATAGGTGCTTATTGGAAAAGTGATTTTGGAATTGGTTAGGTAAAAGAAGTGATGTATTTTATTATAAATCCTGTGTTACTCTTATTTTAAAAAATATTTAATATTTTTAATTAAAAAAGAAAATTAAGAAACATACAAAGTGTAGTATTAAAGTGAATTAAACAAGACAAATGAAATTTTGTAGGCAGATGTGGTAAGCATTAAAATACTCTAATAGGAGTTAATTGATTTAAAATTACATATTTTTATCCTTTTGCTTTTCTGAGCATCAGACCTTTGCCCTGGACTACCCTAGGCATCCATCTACTTAGAAGATTAAAATTTGTTACAATTGGAATAAAAGGAGAAATGCCTGAGCAATATTAATTTTTGATATTCAAATTGGATTATGCATAAGACAATAGCTTTGCAAGTTAGGCTATTATCTTGAGAAAGGATTTTCTAAATTCCTTTATTCTTTACCATATCAACAACTGTACTCCAGACAACTCAAATAATTGAATTTCCCTGAGGCGAGGAGAGCATGCAGATTCACCTGTAGCACCTAAGCAAAAAGAACAGAGGAGTGAAAGCAAATCCAGCTGCTTCCCCAGCTTGAAGGTGCTGAGCGAAAGGAAGAGAGAGAAGTGACTAAAGTAGATCCTGATTTCCTACTGTTCTGAAAAGAGAGTGACCCTGAGGCAGGATAGATAGCCTAAGGATGCCATCTCCCTTTCTAGGATATGGCTCCTGAAATGTTTTCCTTTCTTCAGCAGCCAGCAAAAAGAAAAAAGATAAGCTGAAACCAGTCTTTTTTCAGTTTAGACGCCATCTTTGGCTAAGACATGACTTTTGGCTAATTATAATATCATTATAATCTCATTCTCATTGCAAATACTGCAGCTCCCATCATGCACCTGATATCATGACAGTTCCTGAAACACCATATAAGAAAGAGTGGGAAACTGAGCTCCCTGCCTACTGAGAGGAGACAATGAGGCTACATCAGTACCACATTTCTGGGCCCTGCCCCAAGAACAAAAGTTCATAATCCAGACGTCTTCCTGAGACACTCTCTCTCTGAGTTCACCCACATCCTCGACTGCACTTTTGCTTTAATAAACCATGCAATTTACTGCTTGCTGTTCGTCTTGTCCTTGAATTCTTTCTCGCAAAATAAGACAAGAACCTGGTCACCGGAGCCCTGAGCTCTCCAGCAACAATGTCTTCAATAAGTAAAAGAAATTCTGAGGGCAAAGAGAGGTGCCATTGGCCCCGCTATCCATTTAGGATATAAAAAGAGATCCCTTCATCC
Organism: Pteropus medius; assembly: GCF_902729225.1. Classification (NCBI taxonomy): domain Eukaryota; kingdom Metazoa; phylum Chordata; class Mammalia; order Chiroptera; family Pteropodidae; genus Pteropus; species Pteropus medius. The sequence continues at coordinate 4,723,056 of NW_024351729.1, forward strand.
ACAGCTAACAGCTATCTATAGTGTGGTCATAGCAATTCTGCAGCAGAGCACTAAACTGCCTCTCATTCTTTGTAGTATACAGAGACTGTAGTTCTCCATGAGAGTCAGAGGGGATCTCCACCAAGAAAATGTTAAGATTAATAAACAGAAACTTCATTTAAAGTGGAGTTGGGAGGGTCTGCAAGGGGAGCTTTCACATCCTACCACTCATTGTCTAATTATATATTTTATAATATATAATTTATTATATATATTATCCATCTCCAACTGGAAGATGTCTTTCTACTCTACTTCCGCAGGAAGAAGTAGGATCTTCTCCTCTCCCAGCAACCATTCAGCTTGCGGAAGACCGTTACAACTCAGCCAATGAAAAGTCTCTATACTTCAAACTCCCAGTTTCATCTAATGGATGCTTTCTTTGTTTACAACAGTCGTCTGAACTCCCACTTTCCTCTCTAAAACAATGGCCCTCTCCTTTGTCTTCTGTACTTATAAGTGGAATTGCAATTCTTTGTTGTTCCTGAATAAACCCATCTGCTGGGGAAATATCTGGCCATCTATTTGTTTAAGGTCAACAGAACCAAGGTGACACTAAGTCAGAAGGGGAAGGAAAAACTATCCAAATAAATGAGAATTTTTATCCCAATTAGAGTCTGTTTGCCAAAATGCCTAATTATTAAGTGAAAGATATTTTATAACTTATGTGATCCAATATTATTTTTCTCCCCATGAACCAGTGGGTACAAGAGGAAGAACAAATAGATTATAGAAAACTTACACTTTGATAAACATAAAAAGGAAGTAGCATTTTGTTTTGAAATTTGAAGTTAACAATTCTACTATACATTACTGCTGTTAATATAGTCTCTATAAAAACATTCAAATTATAACGACAAAATACATAATATTAATTAAAGTCTTATATATGAGCTTAGTAAAATGATCTAAACCCCTATTAAGAAGTCTAAAAAATCCTCATATTACTCTATTTTGTAAGCTATTCCTCAGAACTTGTATTTGAAATTGGTCAGTATTATTATCCACATTAAATATGAATAAATAAAAATATAATGATGCTAAATGGCTGAAAACCATATTTCATGTCAAAGATCAAGTTCTTGGAGTCTCAAAACAGTACTAAACAGTAAATTTTATTTTCAATTTCTGCATGTGAATTTATTTGAATCAACTTAATAATAACCATGTTGAATATCATTGCATGAAAGAAGATGTGGTACCACAAGCAATATGTAGTTTTTTAAATGCTACATTATTTGATAACTGGCTAGATATCTCTTGTCTCTGATTTTGTATTGCTTCCCACTTCCATGTGTTTGTGGCACATTTAGTTTTGAATAAAATGTAAATAAATCACTTTAGAATTAAAATAAATCTATATTGGAGAAATATAAGTATTTCTCATATATATCTAGGGAGAGTATTTAGTTACATTAATTGTCATAATTAATACAACTTTGAAAATTATAGTTATACTTAAATTAAAAATGAGAAAACAGATCATAATTAGATATGTATAAAATGTAAAATAAATGTAAGATCTTATGTAGATAAACTGTAGATGAGTCACCTGAATTAATACTAGAATCATGAAAATTTAAAGAACAATATTGAGAATTTTGTCATCATTGTGGAGAAGAGCAGGACATGCTTTACTTATCTGAATATTCACTTCAACTTTCTACTTTTCTTTATGTTGATAAGATAATATATGCCAGAAAAAATAGAAACAGTGTTTTTTTTTAATTAAAAACTTGGTGTTCAATCAAACTATCCATTGAAATCTGGTATCCAACATACATAGTCTTTAAATGAACGGTACTGAATTCCAGCTTCCCCATACTCACCAGAGTATAATCCCAAACTTACTTTTTTATAGCCCTTGACAAATTACTGAGAGGAGAAATAATATTAAATAAAAAGTTTAATTAGTGAATTTATTTGTTCCTTCATATGGTCTATGTTAATTGATTAATTGCATATACTAAATGTCTACACAACTGGAAATGGAACAAACACTAACACAGAAAGCCACAGAATACTTCTACTGAATCAGAGATATACATTGGTACATATTTTTTCAAAGTCAATATAAGTTTAACTTATACAGACAAATTTCATCAACTTGGCTTAAGAGTTAAGTAAAATATTTTGTTATGAACTTACTCTGATAAGAAAGCCCAAATTTCAATAAATATGAGTACTTCACTTTCCTCCAGCTTGAGCAGGAGCATGTTGGCCCTACAGGTTTTGTGCGTGTGTGTGTGTGTGTGTGTGTGTGAGAGAGAGAGAGAGAGAGATTGAGAGAGAGAGAATTTTTGGAACATAATGGACTTTTATATACAATGTTCATTTTTCTTCATAAACCTTGAATCGTACTTGGTTACTCCCTCATCACATTCAATCAGTCATCAAGGTTCCTTGATTCTTTTAGTCAAATATCTATCTTTCCTGACCCAGTCAGCTCCTATTTCTTTTGCTCCATTTGATATCCTTACTATATTTTATCACGGTTGTAATAATAACTTTTTTCCCAGTCTCCAAATCCCTGTACTGCCAAATTCCAATCATTCATATAATGAAAAAAAAAAGCCACATCAATTCCAAATACAATACTGTCATTGCATAATTCTCAAATAGATTCAGCTGTTTCATATACCTAATTCCTTATATTCTATCATAGCTAGTATTACAACATCACCATCACCATCATTACCACCACCACTATAATCATCATCACCATGATCATCATCATCATCTATTCTGTAAGTCCAATTTCTCTTAAATCACTTTCCAAATCATGCATCTTTATATCCTCCTTCCATTTAATCATTTATCAGCAATGGTCTTCTACACTGTATTTGTTTTCGAGCTTTGTGCTGAGTCCTGCAACCATAATGGTAAACAAAATACCAACTTGTCACGGGGGATCATACAGTTGTGAAATAGAATATACATGTAAATAGAAATTTAACAATGTAGTTGATGGGGGAGGAATAGAGACACCAAAAGATCTGAGCTTGGAGAGCACTGGGTGTTTCTGGAACAAAGCCAAGTCCAGAGAAGAACTACAAAAAAGAACACTATTTAAATGCCTGGGAATTGTACTGAATCAGAGTTCTGGAAAATTTTGTCATCCCAAACTACTTTCATCTGAAACTCGGCCACTAAAATTTCTACTCATTTTCGTGATTAGGATCACTGCACCATTTGCACCAGAGCCTCTGACTATAGATGGTGACCATGAGAAGAGCAATAACTTCCAGTTCATGTTTTGATACCCTGATTCATCACCATCTATCTACCTGTTTAGTTTGTTACAACTATAACAATGTCATTCAAAATAAAAAGCTTTCAAAATTGCCTAAACGGACTCCACTATACTCAACTTAGTAGTGCTTAAAATCCTGTAACTATATTTAGGATATAATTAAAAACAAAGCAAAACAAACAAAACCCTCAAAGCTAAGACAAATTGCTGAGCAATGCATTCGCTAAAAAGTGATACAAATTTTCACCCAGTTTTCAGACAAATACTGTATAGTGGGCGTCCTCTAAACTCAGTTTTGAAGATATATATTTAAGGAAAAGTTAACATTTACTGTCTAAAATCTTGATGTAAATGACTTTGATAAGAAAGTAATTTTTATTATTAAATAAAAATTATATGATAATATAATATTAAATATTTTAAAGGTGTCTCCTCAAATTATGCAAGGGTCACATGCATAAACATGCTTTGCCAAGTAATCAATACTATGTGGACTATTTGTGTTTACTCAGTAGAAATGTAAATAGCCTAGACATTCTCCTTTTAAATGAACATATAGTCAATGTACAATTTGAAGTCATGGTCTTTACATGCAAAATGTTAAGAAACACATGAAAATTAATTTATTTATCTAGTCACTTGTTTATTCATTCAACTGATATCATAATTAGAAGTATGGAAATAACTATAGGCTCATCACATCCAGTTTCTTATAGAAAATTATAACATTGTACTAAGCAGCATGTGTAAAGTCATATCCAATGAAATTATACAAAAAATAATTTCCCAGCAACTACTATATAAGGAATAGAAGAAGGAGATCACCTTGGAGCAAAATTTTCCTCTTGTGAGGCAAAAAATCCTTTGAATGGCTTTTTTTTAAAGCCAGAATGAGACAAATGTCTTTGGACCAATGGTTTGATAAAAAGTCATAACTTACCTTATTTTTAATGCTGGGAAACATTCTGGAAGACATAAGTAAATTTGCATTAAATGAAGTCAAAGAGCTTCTTTTGAGGAAAATGAACTAGATTTTGAGTTTTGCTTTTGTTAGGATCAATATTAAGAGAAACTTATTGATGGGTCAACGATTGAATAAAGGAACATTGATAGAAAAGACACAGAGGCCAAGAAAAGGCAACTCATTGTGAAGGGAGATGGAAGTTAGGTCATGGCCTGATATGTCTTCAAGGAAGACTGATACCAATACAGCAGGTTGCTGATACTTGGGGCCTCCCCAATCTCAGGTATATTTGCAAAAATCAGACATTAAGAATAGTCTGAGCATGTAAGCTTAAACCACAAGAGTGCAAACCACAGAAACTATTAAGCTTAAACCACAAGAGTGCAAACCACAAAACAATTTGAACAATGCATAAATAATTTGAAGACATTTGGTCAAATATTCTAACCGATATGTTAAATAAGTTATTTTATTTTATTTTTTTTAAAGAATCTTCTTTTTAACTGGCATGTTGAATCTAACCAATTTATACAGAAAAGCATTACCACAGAAGAACTAATACTTGATTAGCCATGAGTCAATAATGGATTTCTTCACACACATAATAGAAATGTCCCACTATATGACTATTTCTAATCCAAACAATTCACTGCATTAGATGTTATTACTGTTAGGAATGGAGGATAGGAGGGTTAAGGAAAAGATCAATAATACTGAGAAATATATCTATGTATATTTCTAAAAATGTACCCTTTTTACGTTCCTTTATTGACTGTTTCTAAATACATGTTATTGTTTGTCGACTCAGTAATATGTTTAATATATGACTTAATCACCTGGGTTATGGATACTTAATGATTCAAATATATTGGTGGACTAGTAATTGATTATGATTCTTTTAAGAGATAAAGGATGTATATGAAAGAAACATTTTTGAGAGTTCTATAACCTTAGGTAATAAAATTGATAAAAAAAAATCGATGTTAAATATTAGTGGTACTTGCAAAAATACTGTAACATATAAAAATGGCACTTTTAATTAGCATTACCTTGGTTTTACCCTGATAGATCTTAAATGGCACAAGGATAAACTACATTAATTCAAAATATAAGGGACAAACAAGGATTACCCAATATATTTTATTAAAAATATACTGCTCCATCAAGTCATTTGGGAAATAGTCATTGTATTAAATTTTGTTTATTCCTTTAACTACACTACAACTGACTCAAAGAGATTATATAGTATAGCACATGAATAGAAAAGTACTATTCAAAACACATAGTTTTGGTCATTCATGCTACTGGTTTGAAAACAGTTTTCAAGGAACATGATCAGCTATCTTCCTAACTAATAACATAAAATATGTTAGAAAAAAAGAACCTCAAGTTTTAAATGTAAAATAATTTAGCACATTATCAAACTGCTCCTTAGGAAAACAGAAGAATCAGATTTTTTCTATTTTCACAGGATTTCTAAAAAACATCATCCAAAGCAGTGCATTAATTTACCATATGATTTAAAATTTATGACTTAGATATTTTAAAGTTCTAGGGAAGAGTCAGAGCATATTTCTGATTTCACAAGACTCCAACTCCTAAAGTTAACTGATTAATTAAATGAGTTCAATATTCTTTCCATTTTTTACCCTAGGGAAGCATCTAGCTACTGGGAGGTATGTATCTTAAGAGGGCTAAATTGAGGAAGCTTGCCTGTCCCTTTATAAAAATGTACAATTTTAAAATAAGGTAAGTATGAGAGAACAGTAAAAACAATAAAATAATGAAATTATTTAATACTCAGTGGTATTTTTTTGTTGTTGTTGCTACATAGTCTACAATTTTGGAGTTGTATTTAATTTAACACCAATGAAATTAAAAAAAATTAATTTCCTTTGACTAGGTTCAAATATTTAACTTAGCCAGTGCTGGGTGTTTCATGAAAACTCCCTTAATAGAGAATAGTTGGAAAAATCAATCAGGTAAACACAATTTTTCATGATATTCCATTTTATTGAATGTTTAATCACTCAAATGTGATCAGTTCGAAATAATTAAGCCTTTTTCAAAGTATTAAAGAGAATGTGGTAATTTTAAGGTAATCCTTGTAATTACCTAAGAGGAATATGTTATTATACCTAGACAAAAGGTAAAAAAATTCAAATTCACATTTATAAAGTAATCTTCCCAAAATTGTACACCAATTCAGTTGAGTATGAATTTAGAAATGTTTTTGGCCATGTTGTTAGACAGGGCTGCCACCTATCTGTAAGAATTTTTTTATGAAAACTGTAAAAAGTTGCCTCCTTTGAATGAAAAATTGTAACAATGCTTTTTTGGGGGGAGAGAGGGCGGATTTTTCAAGGCTGACGCAATCCTGTTTGTAGACTAGATTTTGTCCCCAGCTGCCCACGTATCTAGATGCCTTTGTGCCTTGAGTTACCATATCCAGTGGTCCCATTATTCCACTATACTATGCTGCTCTTATAAAGAGTTTATTGTTATTATTCTGAAAAAAGTTTTAAAAATAAAAGTACAACAAACAATATTTAAAAGAAAACTTTGCAGCTACCATTTTGAAGTAAAAATGTTAACTTGAACTAATTTTTGCTTAAGAACATTTTTAAAAAGCAAAACATTATCACAGATAAATGTGAGGTCTCCGATTTCCTTCCATAGTACAATTTTCTTTCCATCGAAAACTCTTATTGTACGTTCGGTGTAAATTTTTCTATTTTAGTTTTTATGAGGGAAAAAGGACCAGAGACAAAAACCAGAGAGAGATAATAAGAATAATAGAAGATTTGTTCATGAGGTGAAATATCATAATAATAGGAATTTCAAGAAAGAGAAAGAGACCTCAGCGTCTGGGTCATTGTAGGTGTTTAAAAAAAAAAAAAAAAGCTTATTCTTCCCACTAAGCCCTTCTACCTTCTACACACAGCCCCTAATGGCCCTCAGTGCTTATTTTTGCACAGTACTTTTCATTCAGTACAGGCGACTAGACACTTACTGAAACATTATGAAAACATACTTTTTTTAGCGAATAGTTATTAAATGATCTTAAATAAAACTGTAAATCATTCTTAATAAAAGTAAGTTTAGACTTTTTTGCATGATCTATTATTGCTAATATTTGTAAAATTACTATAATCTGACATGTTTTACACATGTCTTCTGATGTTTATTTTCAAAAATATGGTCATTTTAATTAAAATATTTACATATTAAATAGTCACAAATATTCAAAATATGCTCTTGAGTGTACATTTGTAATTGCTGTTGTATTTATATACTTATAAATATAGAGTTTTATATAAGTATATATAAATATAGAGTTTTAGAATTTATAAATAAATTCATCTCAAGCCACTTCATTTGATCCTCTTACTAAGACCTGAAAGTTTATTGCTATGGTCTGAATGTTTGTGACCTCCCCCGCCATGCCCCGCTAAAAATTCAAATGTTAAATTCCTAATGTGATGATATTAATAGCTAGGAGTTTGGGGAGGTATTTAAATAATGAGGGCGGAACCCTCCTGAAAGCGATTAATACCTATAACAGAGGCTTCAGAGATATCCCTGGCCCCTCCCACCCTGAGTGGACACAGGAAAAAGTCTGCTACCAAGAAGAGGGCCCTCACCTAACCACTATCATCCTGGCCTCAAACTTCCAGCCTCCAGAACTGGGAGAAATAAATTTCCATTGTTTATAAGCTACCTAATTTGTGCTATTTTGTTATTGTAGCCCGGATGGATTGAGACAGTTGCTATTTTCAGTAATTATTAACCAATTTTATCTACAAGGATATTGAAATTGTTAGAAATCAAATGCCTTATTGAAAGTCTGTGATACAATTTGCCACTATACTGCTCCCTTATAATCATATACACCAAAGCATATCCAAAACTTTCTTCCCTCAGATTGAGACTATCTCCTTTCTTCAAGCTCCATGTTTCATGTTGCAAAACAAGATAACAAGGAGAAATGACAAATTACAGCAGTACTTACCTGATAATAAATTTTATTTTTCACCTAGAGGGGTTTCTAGCAGTAGATAGTCTATTTGGTTTAGGTTTATGTTCCCACGTTTAATGTCATCTTTGCATTTTTCAAAAGCCAGCAAGAGTTGTTATAGAAAAGAGTATCTCCCCTTCACAGTAAGAGACTTTCTTTTAGATAATCCTCAGAACAAGCTAACGCTGAAAAACCTGATGGCATGAGAGAAGATACCCCTGTTGCAAGGGGAATAGGGGTTGTTTACTAAGAGAAGAAATGCCAGTATCAGGTGCAACACTCATCTAACAGTTGGAATACTTGTTACATTAACAAGATTTACTGACAGACTCCATCTGTGTCTTCTCACCAAACAAGGTCACTCAGTCAGATACTATGGAGCCTAATGAGGAAAGTGCCAAGTCTCTGGAGTGATAATGGAGGTTCGCTCTGACTTACGCCTCAGGCATTGGCAATATTTTTAGTTCTAGAAAATAAAATAAGGTACAGAAAAAGGTCATAATTTTTATCGAGCTGATCCACCTTGAAAAAGAGCTGTGCATGTAATTGAGTATGTTTAGTTTGTTTTTTTCCTTTATCCTGAGATTCAAGGTTACTTTCCTATTCCTTGAAGTGGCTCTTGGAGTCTTAATACTTTACCTAACAATAAATTTAGATATGTTATTAGGTTAAGGGGTCTCTGCCACATCTTTTTTTATTTTTTCTATATCTAAGAAAGGAAATATTTACAAACTGCTATGAGGTGCTTTGTGGATTTGGGGGGATTGGTGCTTGTAACATATTATTAGCTCTTTCTTTGCAGAAAAATTCTCACAAAATTTTTCTGTGCTTTGGATATCACAATGTTTCTCAAACTTAGAAATTAGATGTCTAGATTCATGTTATAGCAATTACTTTTAAGTAGCTTTCTGACTTGGGCAAATAGCTTATCATCTGAGCCTCAGCATCCTAAATGGAACACATATGGATTTAGAATAAGTAATAGTGGAGGTCCCTTCCAATGTAAATATTCTCCAGAGTCGTTAAATATACAGGACCTTATATAATCTCAAAAGAATTTCAGTGCACATTTCATATAGCATGAGTTTATTTCACAATAACATCAAGATATTAGAACATAGTCTACTTCTTGATCTGTTTATCATCTTTGCACTTTAGCCTCAAGCCACCCACTAATTTATTATTTTATATATATTTGAAAACCTTGAAACATTTAGCATCACCTTCTTTATTTATTCCAAATTTCATTTTAAATAAAAATGAAACATTTCTGATCTGGCATCTACTTTGACTCTTTTCTAATATAATTCTCATTGAAAGCAAAACAAAGAAAAAATTATGGTGACACTACTGTTACAAATCAATCAATTGCCTCACTGGCTGTGCTAAAAGAATACTAAAAGTATCTGATCTTAAATTTAAAGGAAAGTAAGGATTTACACAAGGACTAGACCATAGATTGATCAAAAACAACCTAGACTTGTAAATTTGCTGACTTATAGCAGTTCAATTGAGTAAAGGGCTCCCTAGAACAATTTGATGTCTTTTATTTAACTAATACTATTGACAAGCTACTGTATGTTAGCTGCTATGCCTAACAAAAAAGACAATTAGTTTAAGTTAACATCTGAATCTGAATTTTCCTTCATTTAGAGCATGCCATAGAGTTTGACAGATTAATTTTATTTTTTACTTTTTTTTGGACCATCTCCTTGATACCGTAGAGCAAATAATCTTGGACAAAGAGGCAATATGCCTGAAGATAAAAAAAAATTAGAATAGTTATTAACTGTCAAATATTATGCAAAAAATAAAATGATCAGTGATAGAGAAAAAGTAGATAATGAGAGGAGGCAGGTGTTGGGGCCCACTTAGAGGGCGGTCAGAGAAGCCTGGGTAAATAGGTGAAAATATATCAAAGCATGAAGATTGAGAGAAGTCAGCCCTGTGAAGAATAGTGAAGAGTGACCTCTGCAGCAGTGTATGTGAAAGGCTAGGTCAGGAAATAGTAGGGGTAGAGGACAGCCTTTACCATCTTGATGACTTCTAAAACAATGCAGCATAACTAATTTATTGTTTTGATAGAATGGATTTATAGTTTATTTAATTTATGTAAATCCTGTATAGGTGACTCCAGTTTTATTACATAACAGTTAAATACTATACACTATACTTCTTACACTCAGTTAAAAAAAAAAAATTATTATTACAAGAAGCATTTCAAAAAGCCAGTATTTTGTAACAGACCTTCATGGACTGCTTTTTTGTCTCCATTGCTTTAGGCATAATACTTCTTTCACTCTCTGTTCCCTTAACATTTCATGATGCAGTAATTTGATATTTCATTTATTTTCTCCCAATCTTCCCACTCCCAACTCCTCCATAGACAGATTCACATCTTCTAAATTGTTATCTCCTTCAAGGAATGACCCTTTCTGGAATATGTTATTAATTTCAAGCATCTGTCATGCCTTTGCTTTCTGAAGACTACATTCTTCATGTCATTCCTGATTCTTTATCCTTCAACGCTAACGTAGGGTAAATCCCTCCTTTCTCTTAATTTATCGACCATAATTCTATTGCTCACAGCACATTTTGTCATAGTTAGTTTCCAAGAGCCTGTCTCTAGATAGGAGATAAATGAGAACACCATCGAATCATAAAATAACTCATTCACCTTTTTACACCCAGTATTTATTACATTCATTCTCTTTATTCTAGAACCTCATCAATAACAGTTGTTAGTAAATTTTTCTGAGTGAAAAAAATTTGCTAAAAAAGATGAGGAAATATGAGATATATTTTTTGTTTCCTGTTAATGTGCCATTTTGATTTGACCAAGCTCTGAAAATGAAGCACTCAAACCACCCTAGATGGCTCAGAAGTCATTAAATTCTCATAGAGCCTGAGGTGAAAGAATGTTCAATCCTATACAGATATATTTTTTTTATTTCTCTCTAGCCACAAAGTATTTCAAATTTAATGAAGGCATTTCTTTAAAAAAAAGATCTCTCACTAGGGAAATATGGTTAATGCAGAAAGTACAAAAGCACTAGCATTCGCATAGAATATAAATATAAAATATTTAGGAATAAGATTTGGATTTTAAAATTCTAAGGTTACTTGTTAACTAACATAGTTTCCTCAAATATGTGGCTGTCACTTCAAATCATTTTCTCCAACTGCAAATGTACAAAATTAATTAGGAAAAGGCTTAGAATAAAATAACAGGAACTGATAGCAAACTTAAGTATAAATAATTATAAATTTATACATGATCATAGAAAGCTGTTGGTCATACATGATTTAATTACCATTATCTGTATGAATCGAACAATGACTGAGTCTGTTAGTCTTTATGAAAACTATGAGAATTTTAAGAAAATTTGGTGATACACTTCAGCAAATACTGAATAAGAAATCTGGAATTAAAAAAGTTCTCCAGAATTGTTTTCTGCAAATTGGCATATAATGTGAAGAAGAGATAAATATTGTAGCTTTTTATTGCTTTGTTCTATAGTTATTTTTCAGAGTAAAGTTCTAAGAAATGAAAACTCTACTGTTCACGGGAAGAAATGGAAATGAAAGATTTCATGTGGATTTACTCAATCTAATATATAACTCAGAAAATAGCAATTTTTTTCATTTTATTTCTAATTCCACCTCGTATATCATAAGGCTAATGCATAGTTAAGAAAGTTCCAAATTTTATACAATTAGTTTTCTGACTCTAAATGTATCAAAGTTTATAAATTTGAAAATAATCTACTTTCTAGGTTTATAATACAAATTTTATTTTAATTAACTACATATATATACATACATTATAAAAATTCGATTAAATAAATTAAAAATTTGTGCAATAGTTTTATTTTTCATACTTGGGAAAAGGTATTATTTGTACTTAGGTTTTAAAATAGAGAACTAAATGGTGCTTACATTAATCATTATAATCAAGGCTACTCCTACATCGAATTGTGAAAGTGACATTTATTTTCACACACAATGCTTCATTTTAGTCTGTTCTTGTACAAGATCTTTCTAAATTAAAATTTTCATCTTTTTTTCTTTAAATTATTACAGGTATTTTGCCACCATATTAATATGTGTATAGATGATATCAGTTAAAGCATTAGTGAGCCAGATACCACTTGCTTTTTAAATGGGGCTTTCTGTGGATAAAAGCTTTACCCAAAAGTAAATTGGTAAATTAGTAAGCTCGCAGTATAGACTGTACTTTTCAGGGACTCTTAAGTTAAAAATATAAATAGTAAAACTAGTCTAGAGCATGCTGATATTTCAGTGTAGTCAATCCATAAACGTATATTTTTACTTGTAATTTCAAATATATATGAGTAAGGAGAATATATACTGATTGTTTGCATAGTACTTGTAGCTATGACAGGAATTAATGTCCATGCCTGGGTTGTTTGTATGAGGATTATGAAGGGAGAAAGGGAGGATGGCAAAGATAGAAAAAAGAGACAAAAATAATTTAATGTAAGAAAAATTAATAATACATTATCGTTAATAGTTTTGTAGTATTTGAAAGTATTTTGATGTATTTACTCTCCCAGTACTTAGAGCTTAGAATAACAATGCTGAATATGCTTGCAATTCTGCAGTTCCAGCTAAATTCAGCCACATGGTTCTTCTGATGGTCTCCCCTAAAGTCACTCATGCAGCTCGTCTTGTGGTGGTTCACTGCTGCTGCAGAATTCACCACGGTCTCACTCTTACTCCCATCCCTCTCATGGCAGGAAATTGCTTTTGACTGTTAGCCAGACTACATCCCTTCTCTTACAAGTCTCTTCCCTTCAGAATATTCAGATTTTTTATGTAGCACTGGCATGAATCTAACAGGGCAGAGGAGGAAACTGTAAGGCCTCTGAGGTCTTGCTCATAAGTGACACAGCAACACTATTGTTACATTTATTAGTCAAAGCAAGTCACAAACTGCAACTCAGAGGCCAGGGAAGCAGACTGTATTTTTCGATGGAAAGAACTATGAAGTATTTGTGCTTATTTTTAACCTAAATACAGAGTATATTTTTTATTCTTAGTTCATCAGGGAAATATTGTCGAGTTGTCATTTTCATCATAAGCAAACTGGGTTTTAGAAAAGGGCAAAATATCTTTTGGGGTATGCCTTTTTGTCCTTTAGTGCAAAACTATCTGTTTCAACAAAATGTCATATTTACATATCTCATTTAAATTATTGAGATTTTAAAGAAAATACTCTTTGGCATTTAAAATTTTTCTAACTGCAAATTATGAGAAAAAGAGAGAGTCTAATCAAAGCACATTGATATGTGCAATCAATTATTTGATCAGCAAAATCTTTAATGTCACCTAAAAAAAATCAGACATCTTTTTAATTAAATATGTTAATTTAATTCTGTTTTTAATGTTGGTGTATAAAAGACAATGATAAAAAGACAGTTTAAACCTTTTTTAAATAAATAAGAGAAAAAGAAAGTTCTCCATAAAAATAAGAGATTTTTTGTCCAAAGTTTATCTGGTTAAATTTTTTGTCCAGAAGTTTATCTAGACTGTGAAATGATCACTTGGGTCATGGGCAGAACTTGAAAAACTAAATATAAATATATTCCCATGACAGATTGAAAATAGATTCATTCAACTTAATTTTTATACTATAGACATTTTGTAAAAAAACAAAAAACAAAAAATATGAAATCGCCAAGATAGCAGTTTTTGAGAAAGTAAGACCTGTGACAACAAGACTTTGTTAATAGACTAGTAGACTTGATGTTTTATAAACTATAAATCACTTAAAATCAATAAATAAAAAAATTCACTTTGATTCTTAATTCTCTTTTATGAAATCACAATACACAGATTAAGCTTTGGCCTGGCCATACTGAATCATGAAGCGATGAACTTTTGGTTCATTTCCTAACAAAATGGCTCTTCCCCAAGCCAAGTAATTTTGGAAATCAAGTTAGTCAACCTCTTGGTGCAATAATATGGTTGATTATAATTAGTACATTGTGGACTTCTCCAGGTTTATATGCATGATTTTCTAAACTGCGATACCGCCAGACAAGAATCTTGATGAGGCAAGTAGCAACTGATATTTCTAACTCATCATAACTATCTTGATAATAAAACTATTTTAATTTATTTTGTTAGACATGTGTTCAAAACAAGGGCAGCTCTGTGTCTCTATAAATATACACTTATAGATATATAATTAGATGTAATATATATTTCACCTGAGACAGAATGCTTATTAGTGTAAAATTGAGATGGTTAATAAAATATACAAGAATTATAAGTCAAAGTGCAGTCCTGGACCTTTAAGGTAGTCTTTAACCAGCAACATGTTGTGTGATGAGATTCTGTGATTAAGTTAGTCAACTCTGTTTTTCTTCCTTGATTCCTCTCGTTTAACTTTGATGATTTTTGAATTGCGTTCCTATTCCAAAACTTAATTCTTGAATCGGCCACATCAGGTTTGGCAGCTTTGCCGTACAAGGGCAGAGTTGAGAAGCAAAGCTCATTAGCAAAACACATTCACACAACTATGTTCTCTCAAGTCATTTACATAGGATTTTATGTTTGATATTCAAAGTACTCTGTATTACATCTAGTAATTGCATCATTAAGTACAATAAAGGTCTTATGCCTGGGTTAAATGTCACAATGTATAATGATGAGGGAGTCCACTGTCTCTAAAATCCTATCCATTTGCATTGTTAAAAACTATACCCTTCCAACATTCCCCCATGGTTATATTTTAGAGACTACATCAAAATTTTTTGTATTATTTTCACCCAGATCTATTTATTATTGTCCTAATGACTTCGGTCTTAGCCTAATACATCTATAAGCCTGACCCCAGTACCCTTTGTGAGTTTCTCCAGAGCCATCATAATTATTTATACAACAATTATATACTGTCAGTGCATTTTTTCATGGCAGCTTGTAACTCAATAACCATAAACACTGTGAGAACCACTAAACATCAGTTAAGCTGAAAATTTTTGATTATATACAGTTTTTAATTACTTTTTCTGATTATGGTAGTAATACATGTTTTAAATATAAAACAGTATAAAAAGGCAGGAAAATATGATCATTCTGGATATTTTGGTTTATTTCCTTTAATGACCCTCTCTGATTTAAAAAAAAAAAAAAAGCTAATACCAATAGTACTAAAATTATTGTAAAGGAGTGAGAAAAGTTGGAATGAGGAGAGAGAAAAAGTAACACAGAGTACTGTTCTAGGCAAGTGGGTTTAAATTGATGAGGACCTTCTGGGCTCATTATGTAAGCACTAGGTACCTCAGGATAGACGCCGCTGACTTACATGGAACAAACGATCTAGTATACAACTACGTCCTCTGTAGTGGAGGTTGTCTGGTGAACATTGACATGAGTACACAGTATCTAAACAATTTGTTCCCAGTTCCACAGGAATAGCCACATAAGAAGGCAGAATGATGGCCTACCCAAAAAGGTTCACATTCTAATCCTTAGACCCTGTGAGCACATTACGTTATACAACATAGAACGCAGAAGACAAAGAGTGTCAGAGTGATGCAATGTGAGAGAGACTTGACTAGTCATTCAAAGTTTTGAAGATGGAAAAGGACAACAAACCAAGGAATGCAGGCAGTCTCTAGAACCTGGAAGAAGCAAGAAAAACAATTTCCCCCTAAAGTCTTCATAAGGAAATATAGCTCTGCTGATATGCTGATTTTAGGCTAGTGATATCCATTTCAGACATCTCATCTCTAAAAGTACAAGATGATGCATTTGTGTTGTTTTAAGCCACTGTTTGTGTAATTTGATAGCACACCAATAAGCCACTAATATGACATGCCTTTCTCCCAGATCTCCTTCTTTCCAATCACTTAATCTTATTTCCTTCAGACCTTTGATATGTATCCAATCCAATGGCCAATGCCCAGGCAGACCATAATTCTCTCCATAACAAGGAGATAACTCCGTGCAGCTCTGCCCATTTTCCACTGCTATTTTGATCCACCCTTGAAGCAGACTTAGATAGGCAACACTATTTTCAAATCACAACATCATATCCAGGTGAATCACTCATGAACAGAGTCCATTTTTTTCTTCTCCCAATACATCATAGGAAAATTCTCCATGAAGTCATAGATATTGGCTGAATAAAAGGTGTTAGTGCCATAGAAGTAGATGGCATGATATCAGAACCATCTGTCAGTACAATTTATTTAAACACTCTGGACATACTCGGGCAAAATCTCAAATAAGCCATTTCTGTCATTTAATGAAATTTTGACTTAGACTGACTAAAAAATTCAGCTCATGATAATTTCTATTATGTGGTCACCTGATATTTATGATTAGCTATCCTCTCTGTTGAACCCTAGTGCCTAGGAGAGACATTTCTAAGTAGTTTCCTGCTGCTCAAGGAACTGGTTTTCAACTCCACAAACATCTGTTCCTAGAATCCTGGGATCAGCATGGCCTGAGAGGCAAAGAGGCTTATGGGAGAATCTCAACTTGCTACAGAGCCTTATCTTGTATGGTATCACTTAAGACTACAAGCTTTGAGGCCATCAAATATATGGTTAAAAATGATATTTCTAAGAGTGTTTTGCTACATTTCAAAGTGTGGTAAATGGTCTCTCTAAAATCCAAAGAGGTCCACCAGTGTTTTTGCTCTTACCTTAGAGGGGGCATTCTGATGTAACGAAGGTCACTGAACTTTTAAAAAGTGCATCAGTTTGCATATCCCTGAATCTTTCTCAGGTTTATTGCACAGATTTTTGGATTAATTTCTTTTGCAAGGACATCCAAAGTCCTTGCCCTTTCTTGCACGTTAGGTTCAATAAACACGATGTCATCAATATGTTGATGTTTGCAGAATGTCAAGACAATCGAGATCTCTTTGCACTATATTGTAATAGAGAGCAGAATTAATACAGCTCTGGGATAACCTAGAGAATATGAACTGCTCCCTTTTCCATGTGAATGCATACTATTTTGATCATCTTTCTTGATGGGAATTGACAAAATGTATTCACCCGATCAATAGTCACATATGAAGTTCTAAAGGCTGTGACAGTTTGTTCCAGTGCAGACATAATATCGGCACAGAAACTATGACTGGAATTATGACTTGATTACATTTTCAGAAGTCAAATGTCGTTCTTCAGTAGCCATTTAGTTTTTGTAGTGGTCATACTGGTGAATGACACACTATTGTGAGGACCACGGTCCCTGATAGGGTGTCAGTTAACTGTACAATCCCAACCAGCATTCAATATTACTTATAATTTAACTTGGCTAATGGTGGATAGGGTAGAGGGCTGTGAATATTTTGTAGAGCTTGCATTTGACCTTACCAAGGTGGCTTTTACTTTATATACAGGAGAACTCATGCAAATGTTTTACATATCCATCTTAATAACGTTCTCAGGACCAGGAAAATGACCATAGGGTGGTCCTTAGAGCTGTTGGCTCATCAATAAATTTTTTGAATCAGAAATCAATTTAGTGTGGTCTTCATATATCTCTACTACCCAAATAAAGTTATACAAATATCACTCTAAATTGCTGATATCTTATTATCTCAGACTCTGTATCCAACAGCTCTGAAAGGATCTAGATATCTTTTTCTCCTGTCTAGTTAGGCTAGCAAATTGCAATGGCTCCATTTAAGGAATGAGCAAAAGATGCAGCAGGAATTCAGAGTCTCTCTTCAAGGACAGAACTTTCTCTTTATTTGATGGCCTCTAGGTCTGAAAAATAGTTCGGATATAGAAACTGGGTGAAGAATTTTCCATTTTAGTGGCTGACATCAGCCTTCTATTCACCAGATTTTGATAGATTTTAGAAATATAAAGAGATAACTTTATTTGCTGCCAATATATCCTGTCTCTTGAACATCATGGTCTATTAGCCATTGCTACAGAGTTTTGCATGTCAATGTCCCCCGGTTGCCACTCTGACCTTACTGGCTATTATGGTAATGATGTCACTTTCCCTCTCAAGTTTAAATCATGGCGACTGGCCTTTGCTCTTTCAGATTCTTATCACCATTATTAAAGAGCCCAGTGTAATAGCAACAAGACCTATCTTCAACCATGACAAAAAAGATAGCTACCACTGAGATTCCCAATGATATCATTATCCCCCAGCAGCACATACCTTAATGCTTTACTTAAGGAAGTATCCTTGGGTCATCTCTGGGGATCAGTCAGGTGACAAAACAATCTATTCTAATACATTCGCATCTATCTCTCACAATCACCAGACATTTCTTTCAAAACTCCATCAAAGTGTTTCTGATATGGTCTTTTTATTTCCTCTAAACCACTATCATCCACAAGCTTCAAGATACCATACATACTAAAACATGGGAGAGAGCCCCCACTGCCATATCAATAGTACTCAGCATATATTTTGTTCCTCCCAAGTGTTCGCCCTTACTGTTTCCCTTGTTCTCATGATATTAACCAGATACTGGAGCTCTTTGGTTGAAAAAGTTATTTCATTCTGTAGAGGAGCTGGATTTTTCCATTCACATTGTGTTGTGACTTTACTAGAGTTATTGAAGTCACTGAATGTAGGCATGAGTAGAACTCGAGGGGTGCAAGTATCACCTTGTGAGGCTTTCATCTTATGAAGCTTTTGAATCTTCTCCAGGTAATAGGAGGCTGCTGAAATCTTATAAGATGAAAGCAGAACCTTTTACTTGTCTGGAGAGTAGAAGAATCTGGGGTCCCAGGTTTATCAGGTAAATCTATGCAAATATCTTATACTATTTCTCTAGGACCAACTCCTTGTCCCAGGGCCTTAGTTACGTATAGAAGATCTTCCAAGTTTGTATTTCCAGCATCCTTTATAACTCTGCAGCCATTATAATCAAATTCTGGTCCTGATTTATCATATAGTCTTCCTTCTGATTAAATGGGATAAAAAATATATTTTTTTAAATAAGACTATAAAGGCCTTCTGTTTTTCTCAGCATGCCTGAGTTGATAGTTGATAATCTAAGGCTGTCTTTCACCTTCTTTAAGAATTCTAAGGTACCCGACAAAGTCAGCCAATTCCATATTTATAATTACTACTGATTCCATATCTTTTATGTGCTATATCAATTTCATAATATTTCCCCTTCCTTCTCTACATCACTCTAATCAAATAAACACAGTGAGATATTTAGTACTGCTGACACTCCAGCATGGCATGCTTTACATGGACACTGATAATATAACTCAAAGTAGATTTTTGAGAGACGTCATTTTATAGTTCTTTTAAAAATTATTGTATTTAAAGTTTTAGTTGTTTATATTGGGAAAAAAGTTGAAATTTGCTAGTCTCCAACATTTAATGGTGAACAAAACTGATTCAAGTTGTTCACTTATTGTAGTGAAGGAGACAATAAAAAAAATAATTAAAACATATCATATTACAGATGGCAAGTAAGTCCTTTAGAACAACAAAGCAAGAAAGAAGTTTAGTGAGCTCTGGGAAGTGTAAGTTTTATTATAATATTGATTAAGTTGGTAGGGATTAAGGTCTAACTTAATTTTTAAGCATGATTTTCCTGTATGCTGGCCTCTCAGAAAAAGAGTCAAACTCTTGCGAAGATTCATAAAAACAGAGTACAATCTCGTATGTATGATAATTAATACTTAACTAAAGCTTTTGGAGTGCAGTTGCCCATCATCCTGGGAAAGGGCTCGTGTTTTCCCAACATGAAAACTGGTGTGGTGATCTTGCTGGTAGCTATCATATCATATAGCTGCAATGAAAACACGTGAATCTCAGCAGCCTGGACCATGAGAGGCTAGTAATGCCACCAAACATAAACACTGCCTTACAGAACAGGGCTGGAGCCAAGGTTCTTTCATGTCATGTTGCTATGACATGCTGCTCCCTAATTCCAATGGGGGAAGGGCTAATGCTCCCTAATTATGCACTCCCACGGTCTAAGAATCAATTTACCTTTCAAAAGCTCTGTTGTCTATTTGTACTTGATCTCAAAATGTTTCCCTAAAATGATCAGTCAATGGGGTACCCCCTATTGCTAATAAACCATTTTTCATGAGTTTTTTCAAATTAAAGGTATTCTAACAGTTTCATTATGGAAGGAACCAGTTGCCTTCATTGCATGACAAATTGTCAGACACAGCATGAAGAAATAAATTATTAAAAAACAAAAGAATTCTGAATTTTATGTAGTAATAAGTCATAAAGAGATCAAGAGTGGTGTTCCAAGCACGATAAATATTTCTAATATCTTAGGAGAAAACCATGGGCCATATGTCGTTAGCCATAGTGAGCCAGGGGAGAGTATCAGGAGAAGTCAGAGAGACAGTAGAGTCAGATAAAATAGGGCTTGCTAAGCCTTCATGAGAACACTGGCTTTATTCTGAGTGAGATGGTGCTACAGACGAAATGTTTGTATTCCCCCAAAATTTGCATGTTAAACCCTAATATCCAATATAATGGTATTTGAAAGTGGACTTTGGGAGATGATTAGTTCATGAGAGTGAAGCCCTTATGTATGGAATTAGTGCCCTTTATAAAATGCGATTCCAGAGCGTTCACTTGCCCCTTTTACCATGTGAGGACCCAACAAGAAAATGGCTCTCTATTAACCAGAGAGTAGGCTTTCACTAGATGACTAATCCACTGGTGCCTTGATCTTGGACTTTTTAGCCTCCAGAACTGTCAGTGGTATTCTGTTATAGTAGCTTGATATCATTAAGACAGACGGGAAATGATTGATGCGATGTAGATAAAGAAATCACATGACTGATAACTTCATTTTAAATAATCCATCAGTAATGTTAGACATATGACTAACAGGGTCACCAAGAGACTGTAGATATAGAAGTACTATATGAACTCTAACTATTATAACGATTAGACTTCAGGAAGATGAAAAGAATCCAGCAAAGATGACAGAGGAGAAATCAGAGAGCTAAAAAAGAAATCAGAAGAGCTCAGTGTCCTCGAATGGAAGTAGAAAAGACTGATCAAGAAGGAGAAAGTAATCAACTCTCAAAAATAGATAAAACATGTAAAATGAAGACAGGTTTGGCCATTAGATTTAATAACATGTAACTCTGAGTATCTTTACAGGAGCAGTTTAGAAAAATGGGGATGATGAAAGACTGGGGTAAATGTAAGATAGAACAGAAGGAAAAAAATTGAAGAAAAAGAGTACAGAACATGATTTTAAGGAAGATAATACATGACATAAAGATCATAATTTAAAATTATGAATATTATTTTTAACAATTAAAATATTATTTAATAGTATTTTCATCTAATTTATGTGTAGTATTAGTTAGGATAGGCTACTTAGGATAGGCTGTGGTGTCAAATACTCAGTAGTATATGTTGGTTTTCATGAACAAAAACATTTATTTCACTTATGCTGCTGATTCACTGCAGATACAAATTTAGTTTTTTTTTGTAATACACATTTTCATTAATTGAAATCATCTTGTAAATATCTAATTTGCTTCTATTAGCCTCCTTTAATGAAGAATGATTTTGTAAGATTGGTGATTCTTTCCAGTTTTTTTTATTGCTGCATCTCAAGTTCCTGAAAGAGACTAGAACATACTAAAACATGTTACTACTAAAATCAATAATAAATGCACCTCTTTGAAGCTCAGGAAATCTGCTTTCCCTGAAGGATGTAGTTTTATTAGTCATAGGTTATCTATAGAAGAGATAGTCAGCTGGAGATAAAAATATCAGCACTAGTCATGATAGTTGATAGGAGAATGTGGCTACAGATTTGCAGACAGAGTATGCTAACATTTCCCAGATTTAGGAAGACTCATTCACTAAGCCTCAGGGGCAATTGGACAACCACAAAATTCCACTCAGCTACAGGCTTCTAATTTCATAGCAGAGAGGAGGCTAGAATGAGCACTCTTTATCCACAAGTTAAACTAAAAAATAAGAGACCAAAGGGCCTTAGTCTTTCCTGATCATTTCCTTCTAAGAGATCAACCAATCAGATATGTTAGTCTTCATCCAGTACAGAAGTAAGAAGATAGACAAGGAACATGTCCCTAATTAGGTGTTCCCATATGGAAACTTGAGATAACACAGATGATACCCTGCCTCTCATCATCCCCAGTACACTACTAATTATTTCATATTTTATTAAAAACTATAAAAAATTTGAGTAAATTGAAAGTATATTTGGAAGTGGACAGAGTAATGAAAGCTCTAAACAAATTATAGTTTTAGAATCACTCAGACATCAGAAGGAATTGAACATTAATATGCTTTATTGAATCCCTGGTATTCTAATCATAATTATACTCTAAACTTTAACAGGTTCAATAATATTAATCCTGCCTCATTGTTCTTATGATATAATCTCTATTCTTCTACCTCCAATTGTTGCTTCTTCATTTCTTTCTGCCAGAATAAAATATCTGAAATATCATTTCTCCTCTACATCTTTCCCCAACTTCTTTGGTCAAATCAAAACTGAACTCAAATATGATTCTGTATTCAAACTTTTGATAGTTTGAATGAGAAAACTCCATTCAGCAAAGCTGTGTTAGCTGATCCACAGCTACTCACATACAATGTGTCAAGAAATAAATGTCTGTTGGAAACCACTGACGTTTTAGAGTTCTTTGTTCCCGTAGAAAAGGTAACTAATAAAATTACATAAGGACATTTTTCATTTCATTTGTCTTAGAACAACCTATTTGTGGACAGGATACATAATATATTCTATATGATTTACCTCTTTTAATTTGTTTGTGTGTGATCTACGCTTTTAATCCACTCTTTCGAAGTATGGTTTTGCAGAAAGAGAAAACACACACACGTCACTATTATGTAGTCTATTTATTTAACAAAATATGAAAATTAATCTTAAGAGAAGATCCTTTATAGCAGGTCCACAGGTAGTACATTTTTATGTGGTATTTTCCCATGCCTCTGAATAATCTATGGAATTTATCGCTGCTAAAACCACTATCAACAGGTAAGATGCTGGCAAAAATGATTAAAAAAATTCTCCCTATGCCATTGTTTTTACTTCTTAAATTTACATTTCCTTTTAAGAAAGACACACATAAGCAACATTGATATATGAAAATGTTTGATATTAGGCTTTTCTTGTTTGGGGGCCAAATTTAACATCAGCAAAAGTGCATCATTATCCAAGAAAAAGAATGTCCCCGAAAATGTGTCTTTAACTTTTAAGCAGCCCTGGAAACATGTATTCCCACAAAGACTATTTTATAAAAAGATTAGACACAGTGTAATATGTATTATCAATTTCTGAATTTATATATTTCTAAGGGAAAGAATCAAGTCTCATTCTTCTCAGAATATTTACAGAGTCCCAAACATGTAACCCCCAAAGCAGTAGGCATTCAGGAAATGTATGTGGAATAAATATATAATGTTAGTTTAATATTTTTTACTCTATAAGTATAGTTAATATTTTATAACAAGGCACAGCAATAACTAATATTTTTCATATACCGAACTAAAAAGACGCTTAATGGAACAAAATTCTGTGCTATGATATAAATTAGCAAATGCTGTTTGACTATCCGAAAACATAGGACTAGAAATTATATAATTATGAAATGGATTTTCCTTCAAATAATAACTACAAATTTTAGAAAATTTTCCAATAGAGAATCATCACATGATGATAAGCAACAACTTTTATGGAACCACCTTTGCAGACAAGTCTTCATCAAAGAAAACACTTCCGTTGAGTTAATATTAGCTGAATATTAACTCAATATTATCATGAATATTTAATATTCATGAATAGTTAATATTATCATGAATATTTCTCTTTCTTAAAAGGGTTATAGGTCATGACTTGGTTTTGTGACCCATGGGCAAACATGCACTTAAACATTTTCAAGCATGAAAGTAAACAACAGAGTGACCCATTTGGATAAAGAAATATTTTTTTAAAAATTCTGTGTTCTCTGTGATGAAACGGTGCTAAATTGGAGTGAAAAAAATTAATAAGATTTTCTTCAGTGATGGGATGTTAGGAAAAAAAAAAATCTTGCTTATTAAAACAACAAAGGATGAGCTGGATAATTTCGAAAGTAATATGAGAACTTTTTGTATTTTTTAACAAAATGAGGAATACATTTTTTTCCATAGCTACTCCACTGATACGATCTCTTTTAAAGGAGAGTAAACTTCCTGTCCTCACACATCTTTGATTAATCAATTAAACCGAGATTCCTGGCTACCTTGAAGAGGCATTGGAATACTACTAAGCAACTAAAAATTAACTCTCTACTGGCCAGATGTTTTTATTCTATTAAAGTTTTATATAAAATATTGTTACCTGAAATCTTATTTATTTATTTATTCATTCATTCATTCATTCATTCATTCATTTATTATTAGAGTTTACTGTAAAAAACTATATTTTTTATTTTATTAAATTTATTGGGTTGATAGTGGTTAATAAAATTATATAGGTTTCAAGTATACAATTCAACAATACATCATATGTATATCAACACTGTGTGTTCACCAGTTAAATTTCCTTCTGTAAGCATGTATTTGAACCTCTATGTAGTAATGCTAACTTCTGTTTTATTTAGTTGTATTCTTTCTAGTTTGCTTACTAAGAAATAGATTTACCATTAGATAAGCAAAAATTTTGTGTAATTTAAATGGACTACAAACTATTGAATATTACATAATCTGAATAACTATTTTTAGAAAGAAAAATGCGACCAAGAACCTACAGTTAACTTAAACTTAAGCTGCTCTTATTCTTCTGTATCATTGCAATGTATATATAAAGAGATAGAAGAATAGACATAGATAGGTAATTAGATGTTAGATGACAATTACAATTTCTAAAAACGTGGATGACAGATACCATACTTTTATCTTTGTCAGAATTTTATCACTGCTACATTGCACTTTCAAACAAAGATGATATCGAATCCCAAAATAGTTTAATGAATATAAAAAAATTTCATTATACAGGCCAATTCCTATTTACATATTTCATATTTATATATTTGAATTCAAGTGTAAAGGAATAAAATGTTAGCTTTCACAGAGCAATCTAAAAAGAGTGAATTTGGAGCTGAGAGTAAATAGATAACTGGCATACATGCCTCCTAGATATTAGCAGTATACATTTGTACTTTGATCACTTTTAGAATATATTTTGGCATGACATTCTTAATATCAGTAGAAAATTAAAAACATTTTAAGATAGTATAAATGATTACATAAAATGACACTATTTTCTTTTACAAACTTTTATTCTTTTTTACTCTTTGTTGAACACAAGAAAACAAACACTCAGAACACTACTATTTCCTGTTGTCTAGAATTTAGAAAAAGTAACCACATTTTAAGTACATATCAAAGTGAGTACTTTTATTATGTCCATGATAAAATGGCCTGGTCATGTCTGTTTTGTTCTTTTGTAAAGTGAAAACTATTATCTCATCACTTCGGTTTCATCACCTGTAGCTTGTGCTTAATTTTATATTATCTTTAATGATCTGCAAGGTGATATCCAAAGCATTTTATTCAAAAATATTTATATACAAGTACAAAGATATAGAATTCGAAAAAAACGTTAATATCATGAGTAACTATTTCAAATAATAAAAAGGACACAAATATGCCACTTCTCCATAATTTTTTTTTCAAATAACAGAAAAAAAATCACTCAGTGATTTCAATTTATCCTGTGAAAGTGAGTAGACTGTATTAACAATTTTATGGCTTCCCTCAAGTAGTTAATTAAAGTAGGTTACTCACTGACTCATTACAGCAAACCGATGTTTTATTTAAATGTGAATGTGTAAAAATTTTTAAACTACAAAACTGAATTTAGCCTGATGACTTGAGATGTGCATTGTTTTCTTTCAAGAGACTCATAAAAGAGTGGGCAAGATAAGACATTTTAGAAAAAATTAAATCTTAATAACTTCCATTACACTAGATGGCAAAAAAAAAAAAAAAATTCTCATGCTCTTTTCATCAGTACAAGACAAGGATTGGATACTAGGTCTTCAGCTGATTAAGATTCAGTAGTCTTATTTGTCTTTGGTGGTGAATGCATGTGAAGGTGGGGAGATTGGGTGATAAGTAAATTCTAAAACTTGATAAATTGAAGCTACCATCATTCAGGCAAAAAATATAATTTTCACCAGCATCTTTCACCTACCTCAAAAGCCAGGGAAGAGATATATTACAATAATTCCTTAGAGTCTAACAACAACAAAAAAATAGTGACAAAAGTTAGATATTTAATTTTCGCTTATGCAAGATTTCTATTCAGTGTTCCTGATTGGTGGATGTCTGGGAGGGAGGCTCTCCTACTCTCTCATAAGCCATGATTCTGAGATCAAAGCCACTGCTATCTTGTAGGCCCATCATCTTCAACATTAATTCCAAAATCTCAGTTTGTCTGCAGCAAACCAATGGAAGGAGGAAAGATCATGGAGGATTGTGAGTAGATTTTCAACTCCATTTTCATTCATACTTTATTGGTTAGAACTCAATCACATGACTCCTGATGATTACAAAGGAGACTGGTAAATAGCTGTAAGCCAAGGAAGAACAAGAAATGTTTATGGAACAGTTATTTTCTACCTATGAGGACATGTATTATATTGGTCTAGGTCCTCATAGAAAAAAAATAAATAAATAAAGAGTAACATTTGATAACTAACTGCTCAATTCGTTGTTTATTAAGGAAATAAATTTAATAAATAAAAACATTCTTTGGGATTTATTAACCACTAACAAACTATACTCATTTTTTAATATATTTTGAACCAAATTATACATAACTAACTTTATATCTCATTAAACCTTTGCTACTCTACTTTACTAGCTAAATACATCTACAGAGATTACTATGCGCCAGACACTGTTCTAAGTGTTTTATAGGACTTAGCTTATTTAATCTTCATAATAATCATTTGATTAGTGTTTATGCTTATCCCTGGCATACAGATGGGGCAATGGCCCCAGAGAATTTAAGTGATAGCTAATAAGTTGAAAATCTTGGATTTGTGGACAAGGATGTTTTGTTCCAGAGTCTGTACTTTTAAAAGCTTTACTAAAAATTCATCTTTCTTTTTTCTTTTTTTCATTCTAACTTCTAAGGTTAGTAATTGTGCATAGAATATTAAGAAACATTCCCTTTAAATAGGAAACTTGTGAATCTTTTAGAGACCACAATAGCTTCAAACACTACTAAGAGTTAAATATATCACAGGTTAAAACACTTAAAAGTAATTCATAGTCTGTTTCCTTATACATTTGTGGACTAAATGCAAACTTTATCTTAAGATTGCTACTTGATTTTATTACACAGGATTTTGTTATGTCTTAGAAGATAATATACCATCAATATAGCTGTGTGATCCTAGGCAGTTTTAGAAGCATGAGCAATGTTAGCAAAGGTTATAAGACCATACAGCAAAGTTGGGAGTGGTCTGTGGCATGAGGAATCCACATTCGCCCACATTTACTAGGGCCTTCGTCCTTTCATCTCTTATTATCAAGGAAATGCATTTTGGAAGAAAGAAGAGATGATTACTAAACTTATTTTCAGAAACCACAGACAGGCTTCTGTCAAGATGCTTGTCTCATAAGAAAAGAATACATTTTTTCAGAGTATTTTGATTCAGGGTTTGGTAAGTTTCCTGTAATTTATCTTGATACAAGCATTTTCTTGCCAAGTGTTACATGGTACACACATACACACACACACACACACACACACACACACACACACACACATACATAATCTTTCCTTTCCTTTTTAATATGCCAGTGCCAAAGCTAATTATTTGTGAAGTCATAAATTCAAGGATTGGTAGTAAATCTAAGATGACTTGCATGAAGTTTCTGCTAAAGGGATGTTTAATTTAAATATTAGATTTCTCAATAAATTCTTCAATAAACCAAATTTATTTTTTGAAAGTAGCATTGTTTATAAATCTGCAAGATGATTTATTCACATCTGTGTTCTGGAGCTGCCCCACAGCCTACCATTAATAACAACATTATCCATAATGATAAAAAAAAATATAATAATATAGGTATTCTTGAGCTTTTGATATGGGTCATGCAATATGTTAAGTAATTTCAAAATATAGATCTTGTATAAGTTTAGAATGGCTAGGATAGATTTGATGGAAATTAGACAATTCCCTTGTTTCTTTTTACTTTGGACATCACTATAGCCCAGTGTTTCCACATAAAATCTCCACAAGAGAAAAGTTATGTGAGAGAAAATAAGATGGACTAAATAGTTTAAATATTACAAATTTTTTAGCTAAGAAATAAGTAAATCATTCTTTCAGTCATTAAATATAAAAATTACTCTTGCTCTGCATAACATTTGCTTGAAAATAAATTAAAAATGATTTGTACTTTAAAATTTTTTTTTCATTTTCTGTCATAATTTGGACTTTGATCATTGTCGACATTTTCTGGATAGCAACCCATCTATTTATAAATATATATATATATATATATATATATATATATATATTAATACATATATAGGGCTGGTCTCAATGATAAATTGTGATCATTTTGTTTATAAATGTCCCTGCATTTTCTCCCTTTTATTATTTCTAATTTAATGTAAGTTAGGAAATTTGATAAACATTTGTTAAAATTGTGTGTAAAGTAAGAGTAAAAAAGTATATGAGCTGGAATCTGAAAAACTCTCAATGATTATTTTGTATGAGATTTATCAGACAGGCTTTTGTCTACTTAGTTGTCTAGAGAAATTCAATTTCTTGCAGGTGCAGGTATTTAACATAAATGAATGAAGCAATTGTCAACAAGACAAAAAATTTGTGCTATAATTGTATTATAGCAAATAGCAATGCCTAATATTACTGCCTTTTAAAACTCTTCTGGCATCATAAAACAGCCAAACAACTTGTATCAGCAAGTTATGTGTAGTCAATAATTTGCTATGTTAGAAGAGATGCTTCGTTTTAGTTTCAGTTTTCATTTATATTATAGTTAATGAAGTTGCCATACTCCACTCTTCATTCAGGAAGCTTAGAAGCTAGACTCTGAGGCCAACCTTGTTGTTTCAACTCCTAGATCTATTATTTGCTCATGGTGTGTCTTTGGGCAAATTTATTGATTACTGTTTTAGAATGTAATTGCGAGGATGACCTACTACATATAAAGTACTTAGTAGAGTACATGGAAAATAGGTCTCAAGTGAGTGGAAATTACCGTAAATATATGCATTTATTTTTACTAATATTCCCCCTTTATTGTAATTATATCTTTCTATGGATTTTTACTTTTAAAGTGACAAAAGTCTTTGTATTTGTGCAGATGTTCTGTATTTCCTATTTATTTATTACTATGACTTTCAAAATATTTACATCTCCCATTGAGGACATCAGCAGTAATAAGAAAATTTGGAAAAAAAGAAATTATTATTTTTTCTGTTTAATTGTAGGCACAATAAATTGGTGATTGTCATATGCCATTAAAGTTGTAAAAACATGTTTTTCTTTATAAAAGCATGAACGGGGATAACAAGAGACGCTATTAATGATTACCATATAACTAAGTGTATATCTGCAGATGCCCTTACACAGTACGTGTATATATTCCTGTAATTGTGACTGTCTGTGTTGACAGAAATTATTAACTTGAGGAGTCAGTCCAAGGACAGAAAAAAAAGAGTAGGTCTTTATTTTCATAACACTCTATTCAGATACACCTCATCATTTCACATATTTACTTGTTAAAACAAAAGAAGGAAGAAAATGTAAATGTTGCTTACGACTTTGAAAAGAAGCATATTTTATTGAAAAATATGCGAGAAGTACTTTATTCAACTCAGTGCATTGTCATTATAGGCCTAAATAAACTTACACAAATAATAGAACTAATAGTTCAGAGCGAAAATCTGAGAATGTCTCCCACTGTGCATGATGAATTCAAATCATTTAATTTTAAACATGAGAGACGATATTTATATGAGTTAGTGGGAAGGAAAGTGCTGCAAGACTTACTCTAAACAATACTGTCCTCATACATTTTCAGCATTTAGTCATAATGAGACCATTTCTATGGAAATGAGACTATCACTTAGTAGTTTTTTGCAATTGATTCATTCATAATAGTTCCTTGAGATCAATGATAAATTTTAATGCAACTTCCCAGAAACTTCCTTTGCATAAGAACCAAAGGCAGCAAAGAAATATTTTACAGAGCTATAATTTGCCATGTTCACAAACCATTTATATTCTCAAATCACATTAGTAAGTTTAAAGATGAAATTTTCTATAGATATTATAAGTATTAATAGTGGACACCTCATGAAACTCAACATGTTCACATTAAAATCATATATATGTATAGTATACTCCATATGGTCAGGGTGTCAAAATCAGAGCGATGACAGCATATGAATGACTTCGTCAACCTCATACTATAGTTACAGACAAACAGATTATTTTAAATTGATATTTATTTGTTTCTGTCAGTATCAGCACAGCAAGTGTTTAATAAAATAGGTTTTAATCAGGTAGAATTGGATTTGAATTTGGCTTCATAACCTCTTCCCAATCAAATATTCTGAATGTCATTTTACCTTATTAACCTTTGTTTCACATATAAAATGTGGTTGATAATATTTCCTCTGTGTTTATCTACGTGAATATGTGACTATGTACCTGAGAATTAAGTGAGTACATATCAGAATGTCTAGAATGTAGTAAGTGCTTGATAAATAACTGTTTTTATTAATATTAACCTAGAGTGTGTATTCCTGTTTTCAATCCAGAAAAATATTATTAAAATAGAAAGACTGATTCCAATGAGCAAACCCAGTCATCTCGCTCAGATAGCATTCGAGGTCAAAAAATAAAATTAAATTAAAATATCCAGTTTATATTAATACTCTAAATCAATTTGGTAAAATTGAGTAATACATTTATTAAAACTATTTATTCCTCAATTTACACTAAAATATTCATGCAGACGCCTAGTGTACTATATATTTGTATACTCTACTACAGAATCAGAATGTATATAACACCTATATTATAAAGCTTACACATTTAAACCAGGGTTTTTCAAACTCAGCACTATTGACATTTTAGGCCAGATAATTATTTGTTATGAGGAGGTTGTCCTGTACACTGTAAAATTCATAGCTCCATCCCTGACTTGTACCCAGTCGATGCACCCTGCCTCTGTTGTGACAATCGAAAATTCTCCAGATATTTCCAAATGTCCCCTGGGGCCAAAACCACTTCTTTCTGAGAACCACTAGTTGGAATTAAGATCCATAAAGCCAATAGATTACAAATGGTTGAAAAGCTTCATTTAATATACAGGCTCCTGTTCACCCCCTCTATCTCTTGCAGACTATTTGTTAAGGAAACCAATGATTTATCTCATAGTATTTTTATAGATGGTATAATTGAACACATTTGTTTGCCTCTTCTATTTTCTATAAATTGTTAGACTTAGAAAGGCTTGATAAGATTCTGTGTCAAAGTTTTATCAACAGAACTTCAGAGTTTTTACTGTGTACTTCCATCAGAAGGCAGATAAGTCAGGTTGCTTCTATGTTTATGATATTAAATCAATGCTCAGGACCAGCATTCTACTCAGGATTGCAAAACTGAGATATTCTAATATTATCATTCCTTTTTCAAATACATGACTGATTTATAATACCATAAGAATACCAAATATATGACTTTGATTTATAATACCATAAGAATAAATTTTTTCTCAGCAAACAATTTGGTTACCTTAAGGTACAGGGAATACAGAAAAATACAGCTGAAATTCTGGATGTTTATTCTTTATTTAGTGATTTTCAAAATATTAAGTAGGTTCACTAGCATTCTCCAAAATTGACCAATTATTTTTTTTTTCTATTTTAAATTATCTTTGGAACTCAAAGATTTAAATATATTGAATATATTTTAATTCATCACAGTTATTATTTGTATTGATGTTCATGTTTTCTGTTTCTGACCAGGAGAGTCTTTTTCAAGGGGGATCCTAAGTAATATTTGTAACTTTCATGCTTTGTACTCTGGCTAGATGTTTATACTACATGTAAAATAAATCCTTGTACCATATGTGAAGTTATACAGTATCTTTTGAAGATAGAGTCTGTCTAATAAAAGATATATACTATAAACCCTGGGGCGACCTCTAAAAGTGGTAAGAGAATGAGGTCATATTATATATTCCCCCTGCTCCCTCCAAACAATGCTCATTCTATCCTCCTAATGACATGATTGCTCTTAAATCAGCCTTTTCCACAGTTATCCTCTTTTGAGTTTTTGAATCTACTCCTCCTTCTCCTTACATTTGGAAACAGTACTGTCATTAAATTCTTCTCTTATTAACCACTCTATCTCATCGTTATCAGGATAACAAATGATTCAAGTATTATTAGAGTAATTGTTTGAAGAGGAGGGTGGGCAGGTGAACTCAGTGATAAAGAAAACTAAGTCAAAAAATTAGAAGCTAAACATCTAAGATAAAACATAGTTTTAAAAGGAACAGAGAAGGTACAATAGAAAGAAGTGGGAGAGAAGAGATACAGACAATACACATTAACTACAAAAGAAATTAACAGATTAAAATAGAAAAATAAAAATAAAAGGAGAAAATAAACATTAGTAAAGAACATTGTAAAATAAAAGCATGAAAATTATGCAAATATTTTTTTTAAATATTTAATTTATTCTCAACAAAGCAAATAACAAAATTACTATTTGCTACCATACCAAGATAGATATTTGAGGAAGATCAGAGGAAGACTAAATTAATGATCCAAGATGATCAGCTACAGAATAAAAAATACATGGACCAAAAAAAGAAAAAAAGGACATGTAAAACAAACCAAACATAACTGTACAAGAGTTTCAGCAATTAAGACCAAGGTAAAGCTATAAAGTCATAAATAGAGGCTACAAAATTATTAAGTGAAAGAAACTGGTCTAAAAAGATCACATATTGTATGATACTATTCATATGACATTCTTAAAAAGGCAAAAATATAAGGATAGTAAACGGATCATTTGTTGCAAAGAATTTAAGGATGAGGAAGCTTTGGAGAGAAGATCCACAGATGATTTTTAAGGACACTGAACTTTTCTGAATGATAACATAATTGTGGATAGACACTCTGCATTTGTCAAATGTGATAGAACTGTACAGCATACAGCAAGGAAGTCAATGTATGCAATTTAAAAAATCATTTAGGATGTCAGAGGATACCAGAATAGAATGGAGACTATGACAAACTAATTGTATTACCAATGTAATAACCTCACTGAAAGGAATTGAGGGGAAAACTGCAGACCTAAGTAATTTTAGAAATGAGTGGAGGCTGTAAGACTAAAGGCAAAAGGGACTGTGTATATGCATTGCACTCTAGTTGGTAAAGTTCTTAACCATGGGAGTATGGTTAACAATTTCAATCCAATATTCATATATTCTAGAATTAAACAATTAAGTAAATAGATGACAGATGCTGGGAGACAAGTTGCTCATTATTGCTGTAGTGATTACAGAGAAGCAAAGAGGAAGGAAGTCTAGCATGATCCATGTAGTGCATCAGTATTACATGGAGACGCCAGTATAAACTTAATATAGATAAAGATGGTTACATGTGCAAATATGCACAGATTAGTATGCACATATATCTCATTGCTTTATCAGTTGAGAATCCTAGAAGAAAGGACACCTCAATATTAATGAACACATCCATCACCCTGATCTTGATTTCTAACACTATTCTCCAATAAAAAAAACCCAGATTTCCTTAGAGAAAATGGAAATGACTGATTCTAGGGCTGGGGCAGGGAATAAACAAATGAGTCTGCAGTACTCTATAGTTATTAGAAAGCAAGGAAGCGTTTAAAAGCAGAACAAAATAAAAGGAAAACAAATCTGTGAAGGCATGTCAAAGGAACAAGGCGTCAACTGGAAGAACTTTCAACAGCCAAAAGGAAACCATTTGAGCAACCAAAAAATAATGTAGTAGATTATAAACAAAATGACAAAATAAATAGCATGAGTCCATACTGATATAAATGACCAAAAAATAATAAATAAATTGAAGGAATAGTCAAAATCCATTCTATACATGAATTTATATTGTCTCGAACTATAATCTAAGATTAGGCAGAATTACAAATAAAATGTAGAAAGTGTTATTTCAAAAAGGTAGACTATAACTTTCCACCTGTTATTTGTGGACCGTGCATATGACTTCCTTCCAATGGGTACAATACAAAAAGGGCAAGAGGGGAAACAACATTATGATAAAGAATCTTGACAAGCACTATCTCAGTCTTATCAGCGATAAGATAAAATATATATGATATGATATGATGAGACTAGCACTTTACCCTTTGATTTTTTTCCTAAAACAAATCTTATCCCCAGTCTAATCATGACAAAATCATGACCCAGTGAAGGCCATTGTACAAAATATATGAGCGGTAACCTTCAAAACAGTTGAGATCATGATAAACAAAGAAAATCTGAAAAATGGTCACAATCTAGAGAAGCCTAAGGACTCATGATGACTAAATGTAATGTGTTATCCTGGAAGGGATTCTGGAACAGAAAAGAGACATTAGCTAAAACCAAAAGAAACCTAAATAAAGTGTGAACTTTAGTTAATAATAGTATGTCAATATTGGTTCATTAATGTAAAAATCATACTTACTAATGTAAGATGTTACTCATAGGAGAAACTAGGTATAAATGCATGGAAACTCAGTAGATTATGAATCTACAACTACTCTAAAATATAAAACTTATTTTGAAAACATATCGTATGCTAAAACTATAAATTTTGTCTACATTCCTACTTGCTGGATATATCTTTTCTCAAATTTCTATGTGAGGAAACTGAAGTTCAAGTTAAAGTTCAATGATATACTCAATATCACATAGAGTTAGTATGTATCTCACCAGGATCCAAAATAAATTATCTACAAATCTAAAGTCTAATCTCTTTTCAGTGGTAAACTATAATTAAACCACTTGTGCCTATAGAGACACAAGTCTCTATACACAAAAGGGAATTTTTTTTACCCTCAGGTTGGGACACATAATCATGTCGTGAGATCATGTAATAAGGGAAATGATAACACTAGGACATTATAAATTAATTGGAAAGATAAATATGTCAGAATTGCCATTCTTTGTTTTACAGGATTATCACAGTTCATGAAGAAAAATAGGACTTATGCACTTATTAGTCTTAAATATTCCACGGAACATGAAGAAAGTAGCTCATGTTACTCACAATGTTATTAGAGTTGAATATTTTGCAATTTGCTTAGGCTTATACACTAGAGTATTTGATCTGGTAACTTTTATAATGTGCGTAAAACTATTTTTGACATCTTTGGAACATTATTTTTAAAAAGTTTTAAGTGCTTACAAAATTTAGAAACCTTATGCAATCAGAGTACTCTGTACATGCTTAGCTTTATATGAAAAAAATGTAATTAATGAAGGAACTGTGGATCATTATGACTTTTATATACCTAATAACATTGCTAAATTTAAATGTATGCCTTTTACTTTGACTATTTAGAAAAAGGATTCCATTGATTAATAATGGTTGAAATTTCTTTTTTCCTTGTGTCACTCAAATTCCTGAAAGTTATAGCAGGTCAATCTGTGTGGGTTGTTCAGGACACAATTACTTTTATGAATACATTAAGAAGAAAAAATGTTCAGTATATCACCGGAATTTAGTAGTGAATTAAAGTGAGTCTTTCAAATGTTTTCTGTTCAAATTGTTCTTATAAAAGCAAAAAAAAACAAAACAAAACAAACAAACAAACAAAAAAAAACCCTATAAATATTTGTATTTATGATAATTTTCCTCTGAACTTTGAGATATATTATATGTTTCAAACTAGTATCTTATAAGCAATTTAATGACATATGGATATATACATTAACCTACACTGATGTCAATATATTTGAGTTTGACCCTCACATAAGCTCAAAATTATAAAAAAGATTTATATAAATTTGTCACCCTTTGCTACTCCACTTAAAAGTGAGTACTAGTTAACTTATTAGTTTTATAACCAATAAAATAGGTAACAATACAAAAACATATGGAAGAAAAACAGTTCCATTTAAGGATTTTAAAAGTAGTATTCTCTGTATGTGGCTATCAACTGTTTAGGCAAAGAATTGTAGTGTTGGAACTTTCTAATGATATTCATAAACATAAGGAATATAACACACATTTGTCAAGTATTCAGGTAAAACAGCCAGGAAAGTCATGTCCCTTCCTGAGGCTAATTCATTAGCACTTCACCTATGACAGTCACCAGCATTAACTTTCAAATGAACTTTCCTAACAGCTAAAAATAGCAGGAACAATTTATTCCTGGAATGGTTTTGCATAGTGAGTATACATTTTAATGTCTAAAATAATACATTAAAGATACAAACAGATATGAACTAGTATACCCAGACCTTTATGTGTCCAGATATATTTGTAATACTTCTTAAAGATTCTGAATAAAAAAATCAAGTTATTAAAGACAGAGGTATTCATATATGAATGATAATCTTCATAAGCAATGCAGCTAATAAATTACCCATGTGAAACTGCCATTAAATTTTGAAGAGCCAATATCTATTATTTGTCCTGTCGTTTAAGCCATTCATTAATTGTGACCTCCATCTCAATATGATGATGCTCACAATGGCATGCACCATTAATTATGGATGAGGTTTGTTCAACACTTTCCCCTGAAAGTGTTGTATCTTCTAACTATACTAATAGCTTTCAATCTAGAATAATTCATAGGATTAAATATATAAGAAAAACTTCTATATGAATAAATTCAATATTTTATGGGAGTGAGGTATAGTCATTATTTTGCCTTTCATTTGTACAATGTAATCATGCTTGCCAAACTGTTTTACATTGTGTAATACATTTAAAACAGTGCATTATGCAGTGGGAGATATTGCTATTTCTATTTTAATATGTAGAACAAAATCATAACAGAGGTGGCTGGAGTAAGAAGCAAAAAAGTAAAAGAGTTGAACAAGCAGCATATAAGGCAAGCTCTATTTATAAGAAAATATAGGTGGGGCCTTAGTGAAATTCTTTGGGATATTCTGCAGGAGAAAATTAACTAATGTTAATTTAAACTAAATCCAGTGGATATAGTTTAAAGGCCTGACTTTTAGGTCTCAGCTTTTTGAAATTTCCCTCTTCCTTCCCTACGCTGTCTGTGGAGAAGAAAACCCTAGTGATATCAAATGAGCAGTATTTTCTACTTGCCTGCAGTGAGTGCAAGGGGAACATGTGAAAACTGTGGATACAGCAAGTTGGAACTCACTTCCCTTGAGTTATAAATATAGGAAATTAGCATTTATTAAGTTCTCACTTTGTATAAATTTCTGCAGAGCTAATATAATCTTTTGTCCCATGCTACAATAAGGAGCTTACAGTTTAAGACCACCAAGCTTTCAATTTTGTTACATGGTGAGAGATCTTAATCCTAATCATTAAACTGACTAATGGAAAGGCAATGAAGCTGTTGTTACTTGTCATTAACAAAAACTTTAAAAAAAATTATGGGATCTTGACTCTAATAGGTTTTTACCTAATACTGTTATTACTGGTTTTACTATTTTAATACCTTTATTTTATTAATAATTTAATATTATGTACTTGTTTTTTTATTATTCTTCATGATTTCTGAAGCTAATAATTGATATATTAGAGCACTAGAAAATTAATTCAGTCTTATTGCCAATTGTTTGCTTAAACTTTATCATCAATCAGAGAGACTGAGTGTAGGAGTAAAACAAAGGAAGTTAAATAGTGACCTATAATTTATTAGCATTAGAATTACTGATTTAAAATTATTTTTAAAAACTACGAGTGAAGTATATGGCTTAAAGTTATAAATGCAGATTTGTTTTGTTAACTCAAATCCATGCATTAATTTTAGGTAGTTATTTTATGAGCTTGTCTCCAGGATTTGCTCAGCTTTTATGGAAAAATTTGTATGCTCTAAAAGGTCATGCAATTTTTACTAATTGTAAGGTACATGCATTTCAGAGAATAGTTAGCTTCAAAAGAAAACCGTCTATGCCATAGTAATCAGATATAATGGGTTCTACATTCCTATATCCTGTTGATAAGGCAATCTAACAATAGTTCTTATTTTTCAATATGTTACGCTTTATTATTTATTCTCAAAAATGCCTAGTGAACATACTTCTGGCTAAATTCTTGTACATATCTACCATTTGTTCCTGTTAGACTAGGCTTGGGTGCAGTATTTCTGATTCCAAGTTATTCAAAACTTTTGACACACTGTCTTTCAGCAAGTTAAACCAATTCGTACCTCATTGAGAAGTGTATCAAAATGACTTAATTCCTAGAACAATTCAAAGAATATTCGATACATAGCTACTGATTAAGTATATATATACAAATTAGAATAGAATAGAATAGATGATAGGTAGACAGATTAGACAGACAGACAGACAAAATTAGTTTCAGACCAGGATTTTTGTGCATAATTTCAGTCATAAAATTATATAAACACTACCAATCATAAAAATAATGCCAACACAAATATCCACTTCATTTCTTAATCACTCAAAATTAGAAATTGCAAATTTTGCAATTCTTTGCACAAAATTTTTTTGCTTTTTTAATATTTACTATATTGAAGCTTTGATTTTGAGGTTATCATATAATGAAATTGTTATTGTTAAATAAACCTGTTTACCTGGGGATCAAAATTCTTGTCACTAAAATTGATTTCCCTTTTTTCATAATCCAAATAAGTCCCTTAATCCATTAGCAACCAAGACCGTGCAAATATAAATATGATAACAGTAGATTTTGAGACAAAGGTTTTAAGGATATCGGAATTGATAGAATCATAGTTGAAAAAAATCTTGATTAGATTTGTTAAAGTAATATTTCACAAGGTAACCTCAAACAAATCACAATATGTTAAATTGCTTTTATGAAACTTTTTTATGATTTTGCTACAAACATAAATGCATATTTCTCTCTAGTTCTTTTAAATGGTTAATTAAACTAGAGAATTAATATTTTGGATAAATAATACAGTATGCTGCATTTTGTAGATTTTCTTACTATTGGCAAATAAATAGCATAGAATGCTCTATATAATAAAAATTATTGATAATCTATAAAAGTATAGATTATCAATAAAACTAAAAATATCAAACATTTTTATGTATTATTCTTTTTTCTTTATCAGTATCAAAACTAATACCTATCAATGTAATTTACAGAATAGAATTATTCCATTTCCAATATAAATAATACACTCTACTTGATATATACCAAACTAATTTATAAATTACTGGGTTTTAGTACTGGTTATGTAACAATGTTAAAATGTTATTTCTAGATGTCTTATATGAAAAATTGGCTAATCAACTTCTCCATTCTTTCAGTGATAAAGGAGCTGTAGCTAGAAATACGACTTGAACATTTTCCTTTTTGAAGTATGATTGGCTGATACTTTAA
This sequence comes from Pteropus medius, assembly GCF_902729225.1. Taxonomy (NCBI): domain Eukaryota; kingdom Metazoa; phylum Chordata; class Mammalia; order Chiroptera; family Pteropodidae; genus Pteropus; species Pteropus medius. The sequence goes on from NW_024351729.1 coordinate 4,762,903, forward strand.
AAATGAATTATATCTTGATAGCTTAGGACCTGGAATTAAAACTGGGAGATCACAGGAGTTAAAACAGAATCTAATTAAACTGAAGATTCCTGAATTCCCACCTCATGCTTCTGACTGATTTAATGGGGCTGGAGTAATAATAAGAATTCAAGTTAACAGAAATCCAGAGGATATTTGCTGGTCAGCCAGGTTTGGAAATTGAAGACCTAAAGAACTATAAAATAACATATGTGTGCCAAACAGCTTCTGTATTAAAAAATAAAATTAAATTAAATTAAAATAAAATAAAATAAAATAAAATAAAATAAAATAAAATAAAATAAAATAATAAAATAAAATAAACAAAATAAAATAAAATAAAATAAAAGGGCACCAGTGAAGCCTGTTGCTGATGCTGATGCCCTTCCTCAAATCTAGGAATAAGGAAGGGAATCATTCCTTAGGGTTCTTGGTATGAGTATATGGATCCAAGAAAAAAACACATTTTGAATTTAACAAGTAAAAGAACTCTGGGTAAATAAATACATCTTTCAATCTGAGGATGCAACAGGACAGACTGATAAAGACTTTTAAAGACAAAAGCACTAAAATGATTGTAGTGTTCTTAACATATGTAATTCAAATTAAAAATATTAGCCATTATAAATGTAAAAGTACTTTAGGTTCCTATGTTGACTTCACTTTTGTTCTTTGAAATATCAAAAATAAAATTATTAATAATATATACAATGACTTTTTGTTGAATGCCTTGAGCCAAAATTTCTTCAAATATCTTTTTAACTTCCCTTCTTATGTCCTTCATTGACTCCAGGTGCACATGTGTTATAGTTCTTGAAGTTGTCCTGAAACCTACTGATACTCTTTATAGTTTATTTATTTTTTGAGTAATTTTTCTCTTAGTTTCATTTTGTATAATTTCTATGGCAATGTCTTCAAATTGGCTAATCTTTCCCTCTGCAATGCCTAATTTATCATCAGTTCCCTCTGGTGACACTTGCATCTCACCATTGTAGTTTTCACCTCCTGAAATTTGATTCGTGTCTTTGTCTTCTATATATCTCTAAAACATGTTCAATCTTTCATCTAATTTTTTGAATTAATATACTGTTTCGATGTCTCTTTCTGCTCTTTCTAACTCTGCTTAGTTTGTTGTTGGTTTGATTATTTCATTTTTCTCCTAAGTTTTTTGGTAGATTCTTGGTTTTGTTTGTTTGTTTGTTTGTTTGTTTGTTTGTTTGTTTTTTGCACACTGGGTAATCTTTACTTGGTTGCCAGACTGAGAATTTTATTTTGTTGGGCACTAGTTATCTATTTATTTTTTTATTACTCTACATATTCTTGAGCTTTGATCTTGGATGCATTTCCATAACATGGAAACAATTATATCATTGCTTTTAAGATTTTCAGTTTAGGCTGAAGCAGCATTTTATCTAGAGCTCATTAATCTTAACTATTGGACAAAACTGTTCTGAGTACTCTGCCCAATGCATTGTGAATTATGAGATTTTTTTCAGACAGAATGGTAGGAACAGGATCTGTACCTGACACTGTTTGGCCCTGTGAACTGTTTTCTTTAAGCCTTTTTGTTTCTCTTTCCCCAGCCTAAGCCATTTCTCACATACTTGGTCTAATCAATATTCTGTTAAATATTTTAACAAGAAAGTATGTAGATGCTTGAAGTGTTCTCTCAGGGCAAGTGTCCATTTCCAGTATTCTTCCTGAGAATTTTCTGCTTGGATTCTCCATTTTGGCCCTATGTCCTAGAAACTCTTTCAAGGTAGCAAGTTGCAGCTACTGTAGGGTTTATGAATTTCCCATCTCTCAGCGAGAAGTGTTCTTCATCAAATGATGGTCAATCTTAAAAATTACAGTTTTATACATTTTGCTCATTTTTTAGTTGTTTTACACAGAAAGTAAATCCAGTCATTGTTATGATACATTGGTTCTGAATATAATTTTTGATGAAAAAATATTCAAAATAAAAAGAGCAATAAAAAAGGTTAACTTTAAAAACTATTAACTGCATAAAAATAAAAAAATATTGTGTTGGGGAGTTTGAAATATATAGAAAAATTTAAAAGTGTGAAATAAAGGCATTCATGTCAAAAGTTTTGGCAATGGAGTTAAAGTGCTTTAATATCTTTTTATTATTTGGGGAGTTATAAATGTGCCGTTAATACTAGATATGCACAAGTCAGTGATGCAGGCTGTAATCTAGTCTAGATTATCATTGAAAAAAATCATAAAATGTATACAAATTTCAAACAGAGAAAAATACATGATATATTAAGAAATATCTAGCCAAGACAAAGGAAGGCAAAAGTTAGAGAAAAAACATCATAGAATAAGACCAATGAAAGCACAGAGTAATATGATAGATTTAAAAATGTTATGTTATTAGTTACATTAAAATATAGCTGTACTAAATATTCCAATTAAAACACTAAAATATCCAGACCGGATTATAAATTTTTAAAAAAATCATAAAACTATCTTCTGCACACAAGATATTCACTAAAGTAACAGAATACCAAATAGATTGGAAACAAAAGTTTGGGAAAGATATAACCTGAAAACATTAACATAAATAAGGTGGTATACCTATATCAATATCAAAGTAAACATCAAGACAAAAAATATCACTGGAAAAAAAGAAGGATATTTCATTATAAGTTTAATTCACCAAGTAGAAAGCAACAATTTAAAATTATTATGTACCTTCTACTAACATGGCCTTCAAAAATAAAAAGCAAACTAAGAATATTTTTAAAAATTAAAAATAGCAAAATATTACAAGCACAAGTTGATTATTTTAAAGGAATGCAAATTTAAAAAATATTCCTATCAATCAATTTAATTAATTTCCAACATCTATAGAATTTTTAAATCATTCTCTTCTTATATGCATTAAAAGTATGTCGAAATATTCAGCATGTTTTTACGAGAGAAAACAAAGTTTATCACACTATAAATCAATCTGATAAATTAATATTGTCAAACAATCTTAATCTGATAAAGGGCATGTATATAAAACCCTATTAAAAAATCAATATTTGGATATTATGTTTAATAATAAAAATATAAAAACTTTCTATATGAGATTAGTAAAAAACAATAGTCTATATTGTATAGACATGCACTCAGGTAACAGAGGCAATAAGATTAGTGAAGTTTGTTTTTACACGTGTTACTGCTTTTAAAGCAAGTCTGAAAAATTAATTTTTATTGAAATGAGTTTGACTATATTTCATCATTTTACTGATCTTTTTTGTATTTCTGTCTGTTGTATGCTTTTATACTTTTACATTAATTTATTTATACAATTATTAGAATACCCGAATCATAAAAACAATGTATTAGAATAAATCACTACCTTCCGGGATAAAAGTTCACAGATTATTTTATTGATTTATAATTCCATTTTATTTGTATCTTATTTATTTTAAAAGGAATTTTAATTACAATTATTTTTTTTTGATATCTCTCGATTTCACTAGGAAGTTGGACATATGATCTGAGAGAGAAACTAAATTAAAATATAAATTAATATTATTTTAAATATAGTTCTACCAACAAAACTATTTGTCTAAGTAATGGTACTTGAAAGAAAATTTACTCGTTTAGAGGACATCATGCACTAACTCATATTTCAAAGAGCTATGATAAAGTACATTATTAATGCTATAAATCACATACAAAATAATTTCAAATATGATATGATATAAATGCAAAAAATAAAGTATTAGTCAAGGATTTTTTCTCTATTCATATGAACAATAAACATACCTAGAAACTATACCATTAACTGGGAAAAGGCAGATTTTTTCATTTGTAGAAAATTATTAGAATTACCATCTGTTACCATCTAGAAGTTGGGAGTTATACCTTATACGTCACTAAATAAATTCCTACAATAATTTAATCAATAAAAAGATCATTTGTGTCAAAATAACACATTGTCCAAAATAAAAGATTGTTTGATATATAATTAAAATAAAGTACTAAACATAGAATTTACTTCATAATGCTAACCAATTCATAGTCATTAAGTAACTAAGAATGCAAAGAAAAATTGTTCAAAATAACTTGCTCTTAAGAAGTGATTTTGATTAAATGTTAAGTATTATAATTTGGTTTGATTACATACAAAATGCTACCAATAGTAAAAACATATTTCATGAGAAATACCCTATTAATCATAATTACTTTCCTAATGACTGGTCCCAAATTCTGGAATGTCATTCTTTGATGTGAGTCCTAAGTGTAAATGAAAGTGACTAACGGTGACAATTATGTAATAAGGTTACTTATAAGTTTTCCTAATGATAATTAATCAATTAGAAACTTTAATCAAAGTATCTTGACATTTTTGGTTTGTAAATTTAATCAAAACTCTGTCTCTTTATGTGATCAGAATATTTATTCAGGAAACATTTACTAAAAAGATTACTAGGTACAAGGCACATTGTTAAGTGTGAATGGGAAAAAGAAAATAACAAATTGCCTGAAGGGAGCTTAAAATCTAGTAGTGAAGATTATGATAACAAGTAATTACTGACAAATATAATCTAATAGGTGGTATAAAAACCCCAAACATTTTAAAGATTAATATGAGTGGATAATTACTTCCTGCTCAAGAAATCAGGGAAGATTTGGGGATATTTTACATTTGTGATCATTAAAAATACAAAAATCTGAACAAATTAGGGAAATGTAAAATCTAATTGAAAGAGATAAAGCAGGATGAATTGAGTGCTTTCTAGAAAATGTCTATGGAGATAGATGCATAAAAAGAGAAATATGATAGACACTTTGCTGTTAGACTGTGGTAGATAAGGACTGTTGAGATTATCTATCTAAATACAGTATTGTTTAATTGAGAATGGGGGGTTTAATTTAATAAAAAAATTAGTTTTCTTTAATTATCCTCACATCAGTCTCTGTGAATTACACAGACACTATTTAGTGTTTACTTGCATGTTGACTTCTGCCTACAATTTTTAAAGTCTGTCCTTTCCTAACAAATAGGCAGTATTTCCATGCACGATCACTTACAGAGTATAGTGAAACACACTGTTAGACAGTTGACAAAGAGCCATGATGACTTTCTACTTTCTGCTTTCAAATTTTCATACTGAAAAACTGCACTTATTTTGGAATAAGTATTAAAATAGCTTCAGTCTTTACTGGGGAGAGATCCAGGGGCAAATTTGAATTACATTTTTATCACTACCTTTTTACCCAATTACTTTAACAAGTAGTTTCAAATTTTATAATACTTTTCAAAACTACTTCTAGCTTCTTACATTTCTAATCAACTTTTATCCTGAAATATTTGTAATTTCTCTTGAGCTTCTGAAGTTTTCCACATTTTGCCTAGAATAATATGTTGGAGAAAATATTTCCTTTTTCCCTCTAGATTTGTTCAACTTAAGCTTATAAAAAGAAACTCAAATTTTGAGGAGTTTTTATGAGACTTCATATAAAATGTCTTAATTTTGAGACATATTGGTTGGAAAAATATTCAGATAATTGCATCAATGTGTGATCAACAAATAAGATTGCATGTGTGAATCCTTCTACTTGCTATTGATATTTTTACTTTATCAATCCTCTTCCATTCTTTTTTGTTTTGTGTTTTTCATGTTTCCAACTCATAACAGTTTCAGGAGGGCCTTTTATTTCTCAATAAACCCGACCGATACTTAATATTTTCTATTTGATAAGCACTATGTTCTCATCCTTCTAGAACAAAAATTTAGTATGATTATTTTACTCTGTAAAGCTATGAGATTCAAGTTTAAAGGGGAACAAATGGGAGTATAAATTTGGCATGAAAAAAGAGAGTAGGGAAAATGTTCCATATATTTGAGAACAACTAGTGTTACTGCAATGGACAGAACTGAAATTCAATAACTAGCTGTCCACTCTATTCTAGGTATTCAGCAATTGCTGGAAAACACAAATCCTTTAGACCCAGAGGCTGTGTGATGCATACCATTTAAATATGCATGGCCCACTTTCTGTGGCCCATTCTTCATGTCTTTTAAATTTCTAGGTCAATAACAATTCTTCTATTTTCCAAATTCTTATTTGATGTGTGGAAAAGAAGAGTCCTTCTTGATATTTACTGCCTTCTTATGTAAGGTTTCCACATACTGACTGAAGTTATAGATTCATAACTCTCTAAACATGGGTATTAGTGGTTTAAAAGAAAAAGACAATAAAATTAGAATTACGAACATCAGTAAGTACAGATTTATGAAATTATAGACAAATATTTACTCATTTATGGCAATAGGAATTAACATAAAACAAAACAAAATCCCAGCAATCCTCAAGGCATTTACATTCTAATGAAACACATTGAATTCAAGATTGATTAATAAGAATGCCATTCAATCACATAGTACTGACCTGCTTACACAAGTCTACCTAGAAATATATTTTCTATTTTTATGTATTTTACTCATACACAGCACTTTCAGGAAATATTGTTCTGATAATTGCTTCCATTAAACTGATTCTGAAACCATATATTTTATGTATGAATAAGAAAAGAAGCAAATTAGATTCAAACACATTGTGCTAAATTCTGTGGCTACATTTGAAAATTAAGGAGTATTGAGAAATGCTACTTTCTTTTGGATACCATTGTCAGTTGCATAACTCTGCTAACAAAACAACAGTGGGAAAGATCTGGCTTCACATCTTAAACAACAGTAACACAGTAGTCTTATTGAAAAAACTGCAGGAATGACAATGGACTATAAATATTTTCTGAAACCACAGTTCATTTTCTTTCTCTGAAAGATATTTGCAGCTTTTCTTGCAAGTCAATTTATACTATTAAAAAGAAAATAAAGTTCAAGCTTTGTAATATGACTGAAGTAGGACAGTAACATATACATATTACATAGATAAATTGCTTAAGTCTTCACTTAAGGGTTTTGGATTTATATTTGAAGTTCAGTAATTGTGTAGGTATTTCTCTTATTCCTTTGCTTTGGCCTTAACTGCTTTCTCTCTGTTATTATTTAAACAAAAAAATATGTTTTAAAAAACTAAACATTATCGCAACCTTAATTCCAATAAAAAGTGTTATTTCATATAAATGTGAGGTCTCCATCTATAGCTAATATTCTCCTTCACTGCAAAAGAGTGAGAACAGAGTGAGAAAGAATCACATTAATGTTTAGGGAAACTTAGGTGACAAAAAAGGAGCGTATCTCAATGGTGTCTGAGTCCCCGTGTTTACTTATATTTGATGTCCAGATTTATCTTGTCTTTTCTGGTAGTTCGATTGTTGACACCTTCCTTAGATTCCATAAGACAATACATTCTTCCTTTTCTTGCTCAAACTATTTTGAGTGTGGTTTTGCCACTTGTGATCAAGAATCTTAAGGAATAGACTAAAATGTTCGGATTTTATGTTAAAGACAGGAGAAATATTTGTAGTAAAGCATTTGATTCAGAACACTATGATAAACTTTAATTTATAAAGGAACCTGGATATATCATAAAGTGTGGCTTGAAGATATAACTAGTTGACTAAATAAAGTTGATACAATAATATACTGTAGTTGAGAGAAGCAGAGTAACAGTGGTAAGGCAGTAGCAGTGGGGATAGAGAGGAGGAGGCAGAGTCTGGAAATATTTAAGAGTCCACAAAAGTTAATGAGAAGTTGACTGTGGTGAGGTGAAGAGCGAGTAACAGAGAATGAGATCCTTCTCATTTTTCAGGCCTTTGGCATACAGAAGAATGACAATATGGTACATCAAGTCTCAGATTGGAGAAGAGTATTTTGAAAATAAATGACAATTTTTATTTCGTTGAAGATGTATGAAGATTTCCAGCTACTACTACTCTTATTTCCAGTTATCACTACTAGAAACATCTAGCAAATGGTTATTTAGTTTGGGACAATGAGAAAAAGAGACCACCTTGGGATTTAAATTTTAGATCACTTATCATATATATGGAAGTTTTGCAGTATATGGAATCATCTTGAATCATGATAGAATGTAAAAAGTTTTGAAGAAAAAAACAGAATCTTAAGTAACAGCTACATTTAAGGAAAAAGTGAGAAAACAGTCAGAAATGAAAAAAAAAAAAATCAGCCTGTAGTGGTATTTTGGAAATCAAAGAGTTGTTTCCCACAGGAATAAGTGATTAACCACAAAGACCTATAGGTACAAGGGTGATACCCACATTACTGAGAAAAGAGTTAAAGAAATTTATGCAGTCATGATAATGAGATCAACTACCAATAGCACAGACACTAGACTGGGAAGTGGAAGATCTCACTTTTAGTCCTTGCTCTGACTTTAACTAATGGCATGATACCAAATAAGCCTCTTATTCTCTCTGAGACTCAGCTGGTAATAAAAATATGACCTAGAGGACTTTAAGATTTATTCCAAATTTAAATTCCCATGGCTCCTCTATTATTTCTCCAAAATATACACTAAAGAATTGCAACATTATTTGAATATTAAATCTTTATGACACACGTCAATATTTACCCTACTACTAATTTAATGAACAATAATTTTTTTCCCTATTATGAGCTAGTCCAATGCCAGAAACTGGGAATACAGCAAGGAACAAATCCATTTTCTGGATCTTTATTTCTTAAAATCTGGTGGGAGATAATGGCAATAAGCTAATAATCACATAAATAACACTAAAATAAAAAAACAGTATAAATGAATATTACTCAGAACAATGCAACAGGCAAAGTCATAGCAGAAAAGAATTTATAATAGGGTGAAATCTGAACATTTGATCAAACATTTGATTAGAAGATGGATAAGAATATAGTGTGTGAAGAGGCTAGGAAGAAAAGGTAAGATATGTCTGGCAGTGGTGGTATGCCAGAAGCAGAGTGAACAAAAAGAATATGGCTTGAAAAGGATGAGGAGATATTCAGGGACAAGAATATGCAGAAATATGTCATGTTTAAGATTCTTAATATCATCCTTAGTTTATTACAAAGGCAGTGAAGAATTTTAAAATGAAGAATAATGCAACTCAATTTGCTTTTTTATTTTTTCTGGTTACTACAGTAAGGAAGGTCTGAGGAAAGTAAGAGTAGATGTTGAAAGAGGTACTGTCTGTCTAGTAGAGTAGTAGAGGTAAGGAATGATGACAGCTAAGATTAATATGATAGCAGTAACAATGTGGAAAAGAGGACTACTTGAGATAAAAGCAGAATAAAATAAAATAGCACAACTTGGTGATAGGTTGGATGCAGGCAGTGTATATAAGGAAGATGTAAATGATGACACCGGATTTCTAGTCTGAGCTACATGAAAAATGGAAATGTCATTTATTATGATTGGGAGCATTAGATGAGGATCTCATTTAGAGGAAAGGATCATAAGTTCAGTTTTAAATACATTAAATTTGAGAAGTTAATTAGACCTTGTCAATTTTTGTTGCTTGTCTATTTTTCCAATCACGCAGTGCTTTGCACTTAAATAGTTGTTGCACTTTTTTTTTTCATTAATTTAATAACCTAAACTTTGGAAAATTAACCTTACCTAACCAATAATTTAATATGCATTTTCTTCAATTAAATCCATTTTTTCTTAATTTCACAGATCCAAAAGATGATGAGCATCTAAATATATATAGTCTTCAAAAGTAAGATACATATTATAAACTTAGATGAAGTTTTTATATGATGTTCATTATGATAATCATTTTGGATTTATGCAAATCTGTAATAGACCTCAGATTTGAGGTTAATATTATTAAAACATTAATGAGAAAACTGTGGAAAAACACTTATTTGCTAACAAAAAAAAGCAGAATGCCAGTTGTTCCAACAAATATTATGTTAAAATGGTTTCGTGTAATTCCATATAAATATTATACAGTAAAATTAATTTTTAAAAGGCATTCTCCTGGTTTATAAAACTGTAGTAAGTGAAAATCCACACATAAATTTTAATGTATTTAGGATTTAACCTCATAAACAAAAGTAGCTTAGTTTCTCTTTTTGTTACTTTAGTTTTAGTTTTATGTTGTAGTTGTTTTCCTTGGTATACCATCAAAATAGAATTTATTTCAAGTTTATGTTTTACTTTCTCCATCAGAGAAAAAACAGTTTATTCAATATAATACTGTAAGTTGCTGATTTATTGAGTACATTGGATAACGGCATATACAAACCTTAGGGTTTGTTTTGATTTTAGCATTTGGTCTATTGGTTGAAAGTCAAATAAAAATAAAATTAGATATTTTTTTTTATAGCGTTGTCAAGCCTTCACAATCTTCTTTATCTCAGGCCCTATCCTACCTTGTCTGCATATAAATTTATATTAGCTGAGTGCCAGAAGCTAAATTAAAAGAAAATTAATTGCTTTACTGTGTCTGTTTCAATTATCTTGAATCTCTATGTATTTTTAGTTAAAAGAAAATGCCATCATCTTTTCTGTTTTTTTCTCACTTCTGTACCTCACATGATTATTGAGATTGATATAAACAACAACCAAAAAGAACAGTTAATATAAATGCTAAAACTGGTTGTGTACTCTGCCTTATTCAAAAAAATTGCTAGATATGACAGACGTTGCTTCACTTGGACAGAGTAGTAAAAGTACATAAGGAATGTAAAGCACTAGACTAAAAGGACGAAGTGAAAAGTTAATAAAGAATGTTGAAGCAAGTGAGTATAATAAATAGATTTTGTGAAATTAGCATGGTGAAATAAAGTGATGCTTGGTAGAAACTAAAAATATGTAGAAATCCATATCATTTAGAAAATATGCCATTAAATATCTAGATAAGCCATAAAGTCTTGATATTTTTCATTGCCAAACATAATCCTTTGTATTTATTGATGACCTGGTTTTGTAGAAAAAAAGTGGATACTATTTGAGTTGAGAGAAAAATTAGATATCTATTTTTCTCAATAATTTAATTGGTAAATAAGACTTTGCTTTTATTTTTCCAGTAAATATGTCAGAAGATGTTTTCAGCTTATTTTCCTTCATAGAATAAAATAAAATATGCTCTTGTAAAGTTTGACAAAATGGATACTATGCTTTTTGTTAAAAGGGGAAGATTGAGATAGTTTTAATACATTATAACGATATTTTTTTTATTATAGAAAATCTGTTCTCACCAACATTCTGTACTCACTTCTTTTCATGTTAGGAAAAATAGACTATTGTAGTACTATGAGGGTAGGGGTGACTCCCAGTGATTGATCACCTTGTATAATTCCCTCTTTTTGAGTGTAGGTGGTTCTTATAACTTGCTTCTATCCAACAGAACATGGCAAAAGTGTAGGGATATCACTGCTTTGATTAAGTTATATTACATGCTAATGGTGGATATGTTAGAGTCACACACACACACACACACACACACACACACTGCCATATTGTAAGATGCCTTAAGGAGTGAAGAATATGTATGGCAAGGAAATAATGACAGGAGGCATTTAGGAGCTCAGGGTGGCCACCAGCTAATAGCCAGTAAAAAGATAGGCACTTGGTCATAGGACCACAAGGAAATGAATTTTGGCAATGAAATGATCTCAGCAGGATATTCTTTCCCAGTAAAGCCTCCAATAAGAACAATCTGACCAATACCTTGATTTCTGCCTTATAAAAGCAAGAGACTTAAATAAACCTTAACTGGAATTCTGACCAGCAGAAACTAAAATTGAGATAATAAATACATCATTTTAAGCTGATAAATTGCAATAACTCTGTTATATAGCAATGAAAAAAATAATTTGGAGGACATTAGAAAACTAATGTGGTTCTTATAAATAATCATATACATTAAAACATTTCTATATTCTGGAGTTGTTTTGTGAATTTTTTGTTGCTCAGAAAGCTATATATACTTATTGTAGTGTAAGTCAACACTGACTAATAAAATTTGTTTACATCTCCCACAAATTCTCATTAAGTAAATTAGTGACTTCCCTATGATGGTCTTAGCACAAGTGTTAATTTTAATTCTCTTAAAAGTCATGTAAGACATTCTTCTTTTTTTTCTTTCTCTCCATAGAAATCACAACATTATGGTTTGCTGGGATTGTACTATAATAATATTTGGACAACTGACTGACCTAATAATGGAATCCTGATGTAGAATACATGTATTACTATCTACAAAGTTTCAATAGAAACAAAAATTATGCTTTCTTGTTAAATTTCGCTTTACAGAATCCTACACAGAGAAACCTGATAAGGGGGCTAAAATATTTTAAGGATGGTGGTTCATTTTTAAGGAAAACTATGAATCACTTTTTATAACTAATACTGACTTTTAAAAATACATAATGTGATTGTGACCAAGCATTTTTCAAAGGCTGGATTTAAAAATTGTTTTGGGCACTTTAAATGGAGGATTTGCAAGACAGGAGAGTGCATGCTTCTTTCAATTAGTCTTCCTTTATTTTCTGCTGATGACTTACCACGTCTAAATCTTAAGGGAGGAACAATCTGTGTGAAACAACTTGCTGTGGAACTGGATATTTCAATTTACTTGTCACCAGAAAAACATAAGGTAATAAAAAATTATGCTTTCTTATTGAGAAGGGACCTGAATTGGTATTATTTTCATTTTTTAAGAACTAAATTCATATTTCACTTGAAATCACTAAACCATATCCATTAAATTAAACAAATATTTATTGATTCTCTTATATGTCAAGCATCCTTCTATATGCTAGTGATGTAGAGATGAGGATATGTTCTCTGCCTAGAGCAAAGTTCAGTCCAACTAGGGAAAACTGCACATATGACTTAATATAACATATAACTGAATGATGAATATAAAAACATAGGTAAATCAAATAGTTATTGGAATATATTTTTAAATATTGATTTTTAATGGAAACTGTAAAATGCAATTTACTTTTGAGTTTTCTCTTATAGTATTAATAGGCATTTTCTAGAAAGAGGAGGAAGAGACATGCAAATGGTAAATTAACAACCAAATGAGCACATGTGATCAGCTGGTCTAGTAAACTGGCAGCAAACAGGTTGAAAAACATGTTAGGGCAAGATTTTTGAAATATTTAAAGACTATGCATCTTTATGTCTATTGATGAGCATCTACTTGAAGGAAGAAAAATAGATCTGATGTGTTGGGGCCAGATCAAGACAATTTTCACAGGATTAAAAGACATGATTATATGCATCTCTTCCCAATTCCAAGTTCGGTGGTGACATCACATTGGTAGTTTGAAACTGATCAAGGCGGGACTCTTTATTTATCCTATGGAAATCAGCAAATGCTATAAAACGAGGGTTTTATTTCCCAGAAAGTCAGTTAAAAAATGCTTACCAGCATTACACATACACACACACACACACACACACACACACACGTATATATATATGTGTGTGTGTGTGTGTATATATATATATATATACACATACACATACACATATACACACTCAGGCTCATGAATGACAAATCACATTTTATTATATTAGTAAATTAGGTTTTACTACAATCCCTGTGTAGAATTATAACAAGGTATTTTTGTTTGTTTTCCTATACAAGTGATGTTGTAAAAACTTAGAATCAAAGAAGTCAAAAATAGTTTGTTTTCCCAAGGCAAAGTCAAAGCTTTGACTTTTATTATTCTGCTTTGAGAAATGGCCTATACCAAAGGAAAAGAAATAGGAGAGAGACACCTTACAATCGAGAAAGATTATTTCCTAGAATGTGTAGTGCTGTCTGGTGAAGAAAGGCAAATGAAATCTAGTCTCCATTGTGCCACTGAGATGAGACATTAGACACTACAAAGATTCCTCAACTCCCTCACAAGATGAGATCTTTTAAATTATGGCTATCTAGGCTTCTAGGAGGAAAAGGATACAGTAAGTGATGAAGAACAGGAGAAAACAATGGCTCATCGCCCAACTTTGAGGAAGCAGGTAATATTTGCTTCCCTTCTGACTGTCCTGAAACAAGAACTATCTTGTCACCATAGTGGGGGCGGGGGAGGATAGGAAATTGAGAAAAAAAGAGAAAATAATAACAAAGCCTAACATTACGTATCCATGCTATTTAAAAGTTCTGTCCACTAAATGTGGCAAATAAATGTCTTTAAGTCCGGACAACCAGAGAAATGTCTCCTTCATACACAGAGAGGAAAGTCAAGAGAACAGTCTTTAGTGACTTGAGTCAAAAAAAAAGGATGGTAAAACTGCTGATATAAAGGTGTGTACAGGTGGTGAGAATAAAAAGAAAAATAGGAAGAAGGTAAAGAAAAGAGCTCCAAAAGAATAGCGTACTCATATATGTAACATATTTAGATAAATTTGATTTTTGCTTAATGGGCACTGAAAGAAGAAAACATTTTAATTTTAGTGGCCAAAACAGAAGTCTGATTTTTTTAGAATGTGGCAGTTATAGGGCTGATATGCTGGGATAAATGAGATGGTGGGATTCTCTAATGACTCCTGCCCATCTGTTGCTCGCAAATAATGATCATAAACATTTTTTAAAATAAAATTATTTAGTAGCCTCTGTCTTGTTTCTTGCTCTGAATATAAAATTTATTATCAAAATCAGATCCTTTTGAAAGGCTAAGAAGTAAATAGTCAGAAGAGCTGTAACTCTAGGATTCAAAGTCATTTTATTGATCACAACTTCATTATGCAGAGCTGACGAATGTGTTTATAGCAGCTCCTCATTCTTTGATAACTCGTTTTGAGTTAACATTCTATTTACTACTGCTGAGAACAGCTATCTAGAGGAACTGAATGCCTAGATCATAAGGCAAATACAAAGAGAAGCAAAGTTTATTGTCTTTTTGCACTTGAATATAAATTCCATGAAGGTGGACATTTTGTTATTGTTATTTTTCACTCATGTTTGTTATTTTGTTTTCTCTCATGTTTTTCTCTCATTTGAGGGAGAGAAATATATTAAATGGCATTCATCAGGAAAAGAAAGGCATAATATTGTTTGGAAAAAATGCTAAGAACCATAGTAAGTGGGATAAGTGATATGTATGATACTGGTAAAAGGGTGAGTTTCTTAACACATTGAACTATATTCTATTCGTTAGTAGATAATCTTTATATACATGATGCTATAGTACATTCTGCACATAAATTAAAGGGTGAACTTCTACCATCAACATAGATGTATATATACATATATACAAATATTTATATAAATGTCTTTATAAATGAGTACATATGCATTCATGTATCCATAAAATAGATATACATATGTATATGCATACTATATTTAAATAAAATATAAAATATGTATGAATATTGATAGATTTCAATAAAATAAAAACTTTTCTTAAAATCTGATTTCTTACACATTTTCTAAATGTATCTGAATATTATCAGGTTATAATTCTATTCCATGGGGTTGTCTTATGAAAAAGGAATTCTATTTAAATGGATTCATCTCAATGCTTCATTTTTATCCAACACTCACCACTGAAAACCAAACCAAATATATACTAGCCACTTTGCTAGGATATTATCATGAATAAATGAGTGAGAGAAAATGACTACCCTCATTAGTTCAATATGGATCTAAAAATAAATGATTGAACTACAAAGTGCTAAAGATTATTAGATAAGGTTATGTTTAAGGTCCTATGGGATTGTTGGTGAATATTCAGATGGCAAAAACAGTCGTGGGAAGTAAATTTATAGCTCGAAATACATAGTTCAAAACTCTAAAACTGAAACAGAACAAACCAAATTAAAAGCTTCCTCAAAAATAAAGGAGATCTTCAAAAAGCCAAGTAAAAGAACTGCCTTCTCCCAAATATAAACACAAATTATGATATGCATACCTTCCCAAATGTTCTGAAAATTCATGTAACTTCAAGGCTGCAATTCTAATGTCATCTTGGGTAACTGAGGCAAAATCTTGGGAACATGCCAGGAGGATAGTCGGATGAGACACTTTCATAAATTCACATGTCTCAAAGGGCTACACACTCAACCTATAAAAATCAACTAGATAAAAGTGGACAGTGAAGAAATGCATTTGCTCATATCTTGTCTCTGAGTTAAGTGGGGGAAATGTCTTCACTGAGAAACTTGACCAGCTTCTCACATGGACTTGAGGCCTAAATCCACACTACCTGCATGGCACAAAACCCTTCAGGGCTGGGTAAGCTTGTTTTGCACTGTTTTGAGTAGTATATTTACCACGAAAAATCGGTAATATGTGAGATTAATGAAATAAATACATCTACAAAATTCCTTTCTAAATTACTATGCTGGAAAATGTTACCCATTCTTGCCTAAGGGACACACAATTTTTAAGAAGTTAGGTTGTTTCCTTGAAGGGGGATACGAGATTCCTAACAGATATCCATTGGCTTCTACTGCGCTTTACTCACTGAGTTGACATTGCCCTTAGCAATTATTTTACAGTATGGGCTGTGGACCAAGTAAACCAGAATCACCCAGGATAATTTTTAAAACTGCATACACTTGTGCCTGACTCAAGACTTGAGGATGCAAATTCGTAATATTAAAGTTTGAGAGACTGAACCACTCAGTGGGGCTGCTCTTCAACAATCTTTGGAAAAACCAATAAATGTTATTTTTATCATAAACAAGATATATTTATAGGGAGTACAGTGCCAATAATGAAGAAGGAAATTAAAACCGTGATTAGAAAGTGCCCCTAATTTTAAGGTGGGAGGCAATAACAATTACTTAAGATGATGCCTCCAAGCAGAATGTCATAAAAAATGAGCTGCTGGCTCCTCTCAGACCCAACCCTGAGAGACAGCATGGAAGTAAGAAGGAGAG
This sequence comes from Pteropus medius, assembly GCF_902729225.1. Lineage (NCBI taxonomy): Eukaryota > Metazoa > Chordata > Mammalia > Chiroptera > Pteropodidae > Pteropus > Pteropus medius. The sequence goes on from NW_024351729.1 coordinate 4,779,685, forward strand.
TGATGGACTCCAGAGCCAAACAACACTGTTAAAAACACACACACAGCCAACAACAATAACAAAACTTTGGAAAAAGAAGGCAGAATGTGGCAAGATCCTGGGGGATGGAGGAATAAATGAAAAACCTAGTGAGGCAGAGGACCAGGCATTATTAATGTAGGAGTGGTGGCACACAGCTCTCCAGCTTTGTTCTCTCTCACTCATGTCCTAAGGGTAGGATCGCCTGACTCACTGCCACCAGTAAAGGAGCAGTAAGAGACGAAGACTCTGAAGACACTGCAACATTAGGAGAATTGGGATGTGGCTGGGCTGAGGAGTATTTTAACAAGTGCAGTTCGGTTTCCCAGTCCCTTATGCTTCTTTTTCTATACCAGATTACGCAGTAACTCAATGGGAAGAGATAATTTGTAGAAGAGAGCAGTGACTTGGTGAAATAATGGGAAGCTTCCTCAGGTCAGAAGACATGAACCCAGATTGCCACATGAGTTTATGTGACTCCTAGGGCTTCATCCTCCTTAATTTACCATGTGAGTTAAAAATCTCATATCCCAGCATAGTATCTAATAATTTTCAGATAATATGAACTAACAGGAAAACTTATGAAATCTGTGAGAAATGCAAGCGCTATAAAAAAATTCACAATAAAATAAACAACTTAAAACAGTGGAATCAGAAGAAATGAATCATCCAAAACAAAAACTCAAAATATACATAGTAAATATTTCTAGAGGGGAAAAAAGTCCTGGAAACTTAAAGACAAACCATTACAAAGAACCACATGAAAAAATTGGATTCAACAATAAATGACAAAACACAAGGGATGAATTAGAGAACAAAAAAACTGGAAAATGCTCTAGTATTTAAAAGCCACCTAAAATTCATAAAGATATGGAAAACATAAAACAAACTGTAAGATCCATTGAGGGCAAAATAGCATGCAAACCTGAGTTCCAGGTGGAGAGGAAAAAATTAAATGAGGAGACATACTTGAAATAATGACTGACTGTCACCTAGAATTAAACGAAGATTTATATGATCAGATTGATGGGTTGCAAAGAGTAAAAAAGACAAATAAGGAAAAAAAGCAAACAAAATCTCACAGTTAGCTTGGTAGAAATTTAAAATATTAGAATAAAAAAATGTCAAATGTAGAATAAAAAGAGCAGATCAAACACAAAAGAACAAATCCCATATTGTTGACATATTTAATAGAAATGCCATATTATAGAAATCAAAGAACAACATGTTTTGAAAATATTTAAAAACCTTTAAAAACACTTTAAACAGGTAAAATATTATCTGTAATATGAAACCTTTTAAAATTTATGAAAGATTCTAATTGCCTTCTTTGAACTCTGTTAAGAAAATTTTACGAAGGGGGGAAGATCCAAAAGGAATCAAAGAAATATGGAAAGTAAAGTATATTCTCTAACATAATTTTGTACTTATTTAATAGAAATTTCTTTCTTTTCTTAGCCTTCCTTTACCCCTTTCTGTAGTAATATCTTTTTCAATGTGACTTTGTGGCTTCACCCAATCTCCTTTCCCCGACCTGTTGAGTTATGCTAGCTTGTGACTTGCTTTAGCCAATAATGCTGCTGAAGTGGCAGTGCCCTCTTTCCCAGACCGGGCTCATCATGCACCACTGCTTGCTCCCTTGGAATCTTAACACTAGCCTGCTGCAAAAGAAAAGACACGTGGTCCAGCCTTGAATGACCCACTGTTTGCCATCTGACCTAATTTTTTTTTTTTTATGTACTCAGTCACTTATATAAACAGAAGTTTCCAAATCCTTAAAGAGTCCATGACAAGATCATCTGCCATAGTTTATTTCAACCATTCTTCAGTCTCAAGTTTTATACAGAACTTCTTAGTTTCTTGGAAATGAAATAAAACTTAAAGGTCATGCTCCATTCTAAACTTTCAGACGCTCTTCTTAATCCAGGGAATTTATCAATGAGCCTGTGACAATATTTCCCAGGTCAGACCTTGGTTCCTGTTCAGAACTCTTTTTTTTACTTTCACTCAATCCATCCTTTATTTGGAAGCAATACCTACAGGTTTTTTAAAACTACTTTTATTTATCTTTTTTCCTAATATGTATCTCTTAAGTGCTTTTAAGCAATGCTTGTGGTAAATGGCCACAGACTCACAGAAAAGACAAAACACTTGCCTCTTTAAGGTGCTTTAAGAAAATAATAATTGGTTTGAAAATTTGATGTTAGTATGATGTTAGTACAATAATAGAAAGGTAGTATGAGTTTCCTTAGGTAACAATAATAAAAGATATTTGCTGGCTCATAAATCCATACTCCAGGAAGAAAAAGGATGAACCAGCAAATTGCCACTTTTTAAATAACAGATTCCCTGCTTCTTTTTAGTCAAAACTAATTTATTTACTTAGAAACACCAATCCGCTAAGGCTAGACTGGGTCAAAATTCCCATAAATCAGCCCCTGAAGGTAGAAACTTGCGATGGAGTTGACATGAATGGGAAGCAGGCTCTACACTTCCTGTAGGGTTCTCCTTGACGGTGATTACAAGGCATCAGGGAGTTCATATCACTTTCAGCAAGCTGATAGGGGTCTGTGTTTTGGATGTCATTTTCCACAACACAATGAACAACCCTAATGCACTCTAGTGGGCCTTTTATTATTGTCTATTACTGCCTTAGAGCAAACAGAATCAGATCCCTGAAAATCATTGTTATTTATGTATTTACCAAAAATTTATGCTGCTATAAGTAAATGGAAGTTACTTGGCAAAGCAAATCTGATAAGCTAAGGTATGACAGCTCTGAGAAATTCCATAGGGAGTCATTTTAAATTAATACAGATTGAAAATCTTTATACTGTTTGTACTTTTTAGAAGTCTGAGCACTTTAAATATTAGTATCTAAATTTATTTGTTAGTCCTGAGTGTTTCTTGCAGAAAATCTGGTGAAAGTTACCTATATTTAATTATTAATCTTCACAGGAACAAATAGATTTCTCAACATTATAGTACCCCCCAAAAAAAGAAGAAAAATTAGGTAAAATGAAGGCCCATTGAATGAAAACATCATTAATATAAAAGCAGAGTGCTTATTTTAACAGAACCATACTGTGATAGAAAAAAAAATAAAAATAATATTTACAGATCATTACGTAACTTCACATTTTAGTGAAGGTTTTCGATTGTCTTTGATAATTATATAATTTAATAAATTAATTCATTTAGATTCATTTTGGATAGATGACTACCATAATAAAAACATAGATGTTGTGGCTTTAGACATTTCAATTTGAATAAAGAGGATAAAAACATTTGGATTTCTCATCATACCACAATAACTAATTGAATGCTTGATGCTACCTTATTAGTATAAAACTCTTATAAGAATTTAAGATTTTACAAAAAAAAAAGTACTATCTTATAATTTTAATTACATTATTAACTTTTTAAGAAAAAAGTCCTAATTCAATGATTAATTCATTAGGAATACAAGGGGAAAATTGCAGCATGAAAACCTTGTTTGATATGATAAAAACAACATGAATGTTTTCATTTTATGTCACTGAATATATATACTATTCTAGAATTTCCTTTACAGAGGGAAGTAGCAAAATATACATTTGATGATGGCAGCAAAGTAGACTATATACTGATCAGCTTATCATATTTTTAAATAGATATATGTTACACACATACAGGTTTTTCACATTTCCTCTTCCTTCCCGATGAAGAAGCTAAATATATTTCATTTACATTGGTTAAAAAATCATTATATGTCCCAAATCTTTGAAGGAATAAAGTGTTCCAATTTAGGAAAAAACTTTAAGTCAGTATTGCCTCCTGAGAATCATCTAGGCCAAATCAAAAAATCCTATCTCAATTAATATGATAATCCTCTAACTTTCCTCTTTGCTATACAAACATATGAAGGCTTATAAACAGAAAACTATAGAAGTCTTGAAATTTAGAATTATATCAGGAAATGTATAGTCACAGTTAATTGTAGCAGTACAAATAGTATTTTTAAAAGGTAAATGAAAAAGGAAGCACATTTTTTCCTACGAGTAATAATTCTGAAAGCATATCACAATTTTTAACCATTGATATTGCACTTGACTGAACTGTATTACACCCCAGGAGTGCCTATTTTCAAATATGTATTTATTAATTGTAATAAATGTTTATTGGGCACTTGACTCATTAATAGCAGTGTAAAAGTGCTTTTGAAATTAAGGATGAGTAAAAAAGTAGTGTTGATTTCTATATCTTTGACAGTGAGATAAGACATTGACTCTTGTTACTAAACCAACATTACTAACTAGATGGAAAGTAGATTACTGTTTTTTTGGCCCCCACTAGCCATTGAAACTTGATACAGGACTTGATTTTTCACACTTCAGGGAGAAATCAACTAAATTTCAGTAAATTTCTCTAATTGGTATTATTATGGTCAGTCCGCCATCAATTATAAAATTAAACAAATATCTATATTTTTAAGGCCCAAGAATAATTTTATTTCATTGATTTAACTATATAGTACAGTTTCATAATAGACTAAAGTTATGTTATTTAGATGCCCATTTTAGTATATTTTAAATCCATCTCAATTGCAAGTCATATATTTGGGGCCTGTCATAATTAGGACCTTTCTAAAAGATCAATTCATTACTCTGAGAATGTCTAGCATAAATATTAGTAATAGGGTGAAATATATTATTGTAACATGCCCAATTCAAATATCATCTTGTTGTTTTTTTTTTTATCCTTTTAAATAAGGGGCCAATGTTAAATTAATGTTGATCCAGTGGTCTCACCTAATCACAGATGAATTTCTGTTTAAAAAAAAAAAATGTCACTATCAATTAAGAGTTCTCATGTATGGTTAATTTTCTTAGATTATCCCTTCTCTAAAAACAATTTAATTCTTGAAATTATTTGAAAGAAATGGAAAAGTTAAAAGTATGTAATAAACAAAATACAGTAAGACTGTTTCAGTCGTTACAAACTTTTTCTTTGAATTTTAAATTGTTATGTTATCATGGTCAAAAACATACTGCTTTTTATTTTATTTTTATTTTTTTAAGTGAGTATTTTTATGGCTAACAGAACCATACTTTTTTAAATTAATTTATTTATTTTTATGGTGACATTGGTTAACGAAATCCAATAAGTTTCAGCTGTACATTTTAACAGTAAGGTATATATATATTTACACTGTGTATCCACCTCCCATAGTTAGATTTCTTTCTGTCGCTGCATATTTGACTCCCTTTACCCTGTCTCTTTTTAAAATATACATGTTCGAGATATTAGAAATATTTTTAGTTCACTCAGTGAAAATTTACATAAACTTTTTATCTTTCTATTAAACTTTTCAATATAATTTTATATCTCTACAATAATACTTTCCAAATATGTAACTAAAAAAATTTAATGTATTCCTTTAATAAAAATATTTCATGTTTATAGCTGTGCTATTTTTCCATTTCCTTTTAACAGAAATTAACTTAAGAAAATGATTTCATTGTAAATATATTTAACATACACATACATATACATATGGCATACATATATTTCTTGCTGTACAAAAAATGCCATATTCTCTTGCCTTGTGAAAACAATATGTACATTTTCATTATATCTTCAAGATGATTATTTCTTTTTTTGGTAACTTAAACAATAATAGATACTAAAATATTTCAAGCATTCTAAAAAAGTAACCTGTCTCTTGCTTTTAACACATAGAGCTTGCCATGAAGAGACAAAGAACTCACACTCACGTCATCAGGAAATACTTCATCTCTTTCTTTCAGCTCTGAGTAATCTGCATCTCTAGTTTATAGCAGTAGCCTGTTAAATCTCTCTGCTTCTATTATTGTAATTTCATAAAATGTGTCAAAAATTGAAATATTGGGACCTATTATTCTTTGGATGTTTTGATGAAAATTTTCTAATTGATATTGAATATAATGAAAACAAATTTAAAGATATCATTTAGAAAATTTAAGACACAAATAGATTTATAAAAGAGTTCTTCAAAGAATTAAATATTTCAAAAACCCAACTGATGAAGAATATGTGTATATTAAACATAAATTTTTCTTCACAAAAATATTCTAAGTATCTAATTACTCTAAGTATATGCAAAAATATTTGTAAAATTCAACAATTATAACTTCAATTTAGATTGGTGAATTTTTGCTTCTTTTTTAGATGCAATTTTAAATTCCATTTGTACCACAAATAATTTCTGGTATATGTATGATACAATGGTTTGTTAATTTAAGAAGAAGACTTTTTAACATGATAATTTACTCCATCAAAATTGATAGTGTTATTATAATAACAAAGATATAAATTTATCTTTAATAGTGAACTTTTTAGTAAAAATACAATAGCATTCTCATGAATGTCAGATGTTTCAATTATGACAGAATTAATTTCTATATGCTTTACTTTCATTCCATGAATTACATGAAAAAGTGATATTATTAGACTTCTTTAATTTTCTATTGAACCATCTGACATACTGCTTTAAAATTCCCACCTTTTAACTCTTTGTTAATAGAGCCAGATATCTGCAAATTCATATCTTGTGGTAAACAGTTCACATGCAAAACAAAACTTAGATTAACAAATGAACTAATTAGTATAGAAGTTATTGGATCTAAATGAAAAGATATACTTCACTTATTGATATATAACAGTACACATACCTGAAGCCACATAGCACACCTTATGGGTTTTGACCACGCTCTGTCTGCCTTCTTGGGAATTCCTACATTGCATTCATCCACCTAGACCAGGCCTCAGATCTGACCCTCAGGTGTCCCTAATGTTGTTAAAAACACACACAAAAACAAATTTAAAAAACAAACAAACAAACATTATTCAGTCTTAAAAGAAGGAAAATTCTGCCATTTGTGACAACATGGATGAACCTGGAGCATATTATGCTAAGATAAATACTGCACATTCTCACTTATAAGTGGAATTGAAAACAGTCAAACTCATAGGAGCAGAGAGTAGAATGGTGGTTATCAGGAGCTGGGGGAGGGAAAAATGGAATGATGTAGATTAAGGGTACAAAGTTTCATTATGGGAGATAAAAAATTTCTGAAGATCTAATGTATGTCATGGTGATAATACTTAACAGTACTGTATCGTATACTTAAAATTTTCTAAAAGGATAGATCTTAAGTGTTCTAACCACAAAGACAAAAGGAGAAGAACGAAATGACTGTATGAGGTGACAGTTTCATCAACTTGATTATGGTGATCATTTCACAATATATACATATATAAAAATGTTAAGTTGTATGCCTTAAGTAGATACAATTTTTATCAGTCAATTATACTTTAATAAAGCTGTTAAAACATTACTGTCCACTAGGCCACTACTTACCCTAGCCTATTTTATGTTTTTTTTCACACAATGTTATATAACTATGACTTAGGCTATACAATTATTTGCGTACTTATTTACTATTATATGATAAGTCTGATAGAAATTGAGTTCATTGAGGATTTTAGATTTTCTTATACTAAATTTCCAGTGACAAGAATAAGACTGAATACGTAGTAGATGTTGGCACACAGTATGTGATTTCTAGATGCAGGAAGAGTCTCATTCATTAGAAGGATGGAGGTTAGACTTGAATGGTGAGTCTCTGCTGCCTCAGAGACCTTCTCACCTGAAGTTGTGGCTACCATCAAAATCAGGGAGCATGTAGAAGTAAACATTCAGGGGGCATCTGAGTTCAGGGACATTAAGAACGTTTTATCAGCATATATCACCAAAACGAAGAGGAAAAGAACAACAAATTTAGGAGTGTAGAAGTGAGCCCCCAAGTGAAGAAGCAAGGAAATAAAGGTGGAGAATTAGTGAGAAACAGCCATATAATTAGTCTGAAGAAATTCTGTTTTCCTTGCACACTTTTGTTGTTGCAGTCGCTTCTGCTGTAAATATCATGGGGCAATTTGGAGAAGAGGTTTAACGAGGATATGGTCTGTAGAGATGTTAAGGTATTACTCTCTAATAAACTTAAGTTTTAAAATATATATAGAAAAGCCATAATAAGATTTTAAAACATTACAAGATTGGACCATACAATTTTCTATGTATTTTTTATCTTACTAAATTTAGTTGGACTTCTTATGAACTAAATTAAGCATTTATTTTGAGAACAATGACAGATTTAATTTTTTTTAAGGTGCTGTTTTAAATTACTAATATCGAACAATCAGTAGTTAAACCGCCAAAACAAAAAATTATTATGAGAAAATAATAACTCTTTATGGCATTATGGATGGAAAAGCCACTGACCAGCTTTACTTCTACAACCTGCACAGTGAGGATTACTTGGTTTCTGATGTAGGCCATTCTTTACTATTTTGTAAAATATTAAGGCTTCTAATTCTATTTTATAGTTACATAGATTCTGTACTCAGAAAATTTTCACCTTACATCTAAATCAAAATTTAAATGGGATGTAAATTTTATGATAAATCAGTTAAATTACCATTGCTTTCAACTGATTTACATGGTAGCTATTTGAAGGAGCAAAACATCATCTCAACACCAAAAAGCACATGAATTTACTGCTTTGAGTTCCTGTTAGTAATTACACAATCAGTTAAACTGATTATTCTGGCACTAACTCTGCCAAGATATCCCAAAGAGTGTTCAGAAAATACGCATTTATGAAATTTTACAATATTCTAATCTAATGATAAAAGTTTTGTCTTAATTGCATTTTACTGCATTTTGTGAGCTTTTAAAAACAACATTCTGTCTCTTTATTGATACTGTAAATTGACACATTAATTTTTCTCAGAATATTATATGTATTTCCCCAAATAACTAAATGATATACTAGGTAATTATTATCTAGCTCACTGAGATATGTAAATGTGGCTGCACCAGCCATAGACTTTTTCAGCAACAAAGAACTAAATAAAAATGCCACATTAAGTATCCATTCTTTCTTTCTTTACTTAGTTTAGTTAATAGAGACTGAAAGTTACTTCGATTTATATATTGATTAAATTTGTTGAAGTAAGAAATAAATTTTGTGTTTGGCAAAAAACTAGCATATTACAACTATTTTTTGAATGGGCTAAAATATTAGCAATGTCTTCAAAAACATTTTTTGTACAACTGGAATATTTAATTATATATATATAGTTAAAGTTTTCATCTCTTCTTAATAAATTTCATACATTTTCTCAAAAGATATTTGAAGTCAGAAGTATTGCAGCTAAGTAAAATAATCGGATACACCATTTCTTAGTCAAGGACCATTGTCACATAAATTCTGAAACTTTTTTTATTTTTTAAGATGTTTGTAACTTATGCACTTGTACTTAAACACACTTACAAATTATAGTATCACTATAATTTTTAAAACATCCCATGGATTTTTATTAAAATAATGATAAAATGCCTACCTAAATATTTCTAGGACAGCAAAGAGATAGAAACATTGATTTCCTACAGCAACATTCATTCCTCACATATTTCATAAAGCAATTTTAAAACTAGAAAATAGAACAATGAATTTGTCAGCTCAAGCTTAATTTGTGCTTGATTCAATGTAGAGAAATTTTATTTTTGGCTAAAGGGGACCTGTGAAGCTCTTACTATCACTAGGAAAATAACCAATAAAATGTGCCTTTTAAAATTTGTTTTCATTTTATAGCAAAATTTCAAGCTTTTTTCAATTTTGTTTTTGTTCCAATTTCATATCACTCATGATAACCCTGATAAGAAAAAGGCACACATACCCAACTAAGCTGGAAGAGTCTGCAAATCTGATTAAATGGAAATATTTATGGATGCTTAGGTAGTATTTCCAGAGCTTCTCTTTTCCTAGGCTCACCAATGTCTAATGTATCTAATGAATAGACTTATCCAAAGTGGCCCCAGTTGCTCAGTCTGTACTCTAGACAATATGCTAGATTGCAACAGAGCTTCCTCTTTCTCCCAGCAGGAGGGTACTGCAAATGAACTCAATTTCCTAGATATCAGGGTAGCTTCCTCACCCCTGTAAGGGAGCACTGCAATTTACCAAAGATCCCGATTTCTCCAGGTACTACAAACACTAGACCATTCAAATAGCATATGTCTAAACTAAATCACATAGCTCTCAAACAGTTCTCCAAGTAATAAGTATTTTTACAGTTTAATATAAAATGAAAGAAACAGCAGGGCAGGCTTTCCTATGGAGAACAAGCCCATTGAACGTTTGATAGTCCCTGGCCAAAGCATGCACCTTGCAGGCTGATGGAGGAACTGCTGCACCTGTGCCCTCCCTTGCTTCTCTGTGGCTTGTAAGCTCCTTCAGTAAAGACAGCTTCTTAAACCATATCATTAATATTATGGATTTTTCACTAAGCCCTGTTATATGTCATTTTGTTGAATTATGATTATTAAGAAAAAGTTATTTTCAAAAGCCTATAAAATTTTTCAAAGACCAATAATTGATTATTTAAAAATGTAGATTTTTTTAACCAGCAGTCTTATATACTTTTTAAATATATCAGAATAATTCATAAAAATGAAAATAATCAAATTATTTTTATCACTGTATAGGAGATAAAACATTTACCAAATTTTGTTTGATATACAATTAAATAATCTTCAGAATTACGACATCAATAAACCAAATTAACTGCTAGAGATAAAACATCTTTACATTGATTTTCTATTTTTTGTGACATTCTAATTTGTATCTTATAACCTTCTTTTGTTTTATAAATAGATTTTTAAATAGTACATTAGTAGTTTCAAAATTTATGTAACAAAACTTTGTTTCAAATAAAATCTTATATACAATCAAAATATATAAAGTATTAACACAGTTTGAGATTTATTTAATAGAAATTATTCCCAATTTATAACCATAAATTTATTTTGAAGTTAATTTTCTAACTATGCCTTTGCAATGTCTTCTGGAGATAAATTATGAAACTTTCCTAAATATATTGAATTCTCATTTATTTATTCTAGCAGCAACCATTAAAGATCTCTCTAGTTAATATTGGGGGCACTAAGGCAGAGCCAGTGTAAAAGAGTGTCAGCTCTAAAACCATATGTCCTAGAGTCATGTTTTAGCTCATCTACATGCTCACTGGCTGAATGGAGGCAAGAGATTTAGCTTCTGCACGCCTCTGCTTGAGTTGTGCTAAGAGAGGTCTACTAAGTGACTACTTAGAAGCACGTTTGGGCTTAATCAGTGTTCTCTGATTAAGCGCAAGTATATAATCAATGATCCAAATCACAATACTTTTGAGATAAAAGGGGATTCCATTAATAATTATTCCTAAACATAAACCGAAACTCTCCCAGGAAAACTGGAATGTGTGATCAACTTAGCTAACAGACTCTTGCTGACTGTAAGATGTCTAAACTATCTCATAAGAAATGGAAAATAACATTAATAATTACAGAGAGTTATTTGAGAAAAAATGGTCAGATATGTAGAAATTTGTGATAAATTCTGATGAAATTATTGTTAGGAAAATATTCAAATTGAAAGTAATTGAAAATGAAGGTATGACAGAGTTGGGCAAATAATAAAAAATCTACAAAGAAAGTCATAAAATATATAAGCATGTATACAACAAAAAACAATAATTTGTTAAGACCGATGAAACCCTCAAATATTTTTTACAGAAATACCCTTTTTATAATCATACCGTGAAAGTAAAATGAGAAGTAATGAACGTCATGTTCTGTTGTCATATGCTACTGTCAAAAGTTGTGCCAAATATTATTCAGCCTAGAAACTGGCATATAGTGGCAATTACATCCTAGATTTCATTAAATGAAAGATTAACATATTTTCATTCCAATTATTTTTATTTTCAAGCTAAATTTCCAAAATATTTTTAACATTAAATATGAAACATTGGTTTCAATTTTAAATGAATTTAATTTTGCATTTTTCAATGCCAAATATCCTTGACTAACAAGGACCTCCTGGCCCTTCCTGAAGAAGGCCACTGTGAAAATTAAATAAGATGAAGCGTCAGCAGCACTTAGCAGAGTGCTTTGTGCATATAATAAAATTGAATGCAGTTTTAATATTTTATTTAGCTTATTCCCATGCTAAATGCTGAGATTTAAAAAAATGAATGAAATATAGATGCTGCCCTCTGAGTGCTTACTCTATAAATGGAGATTCTGATATTCCAAATACATATTACAAAACAATCTTGTAAGTATTATGATAGGGATTAGCCAAGGATCTGGTTAGGGGTTGTGGAGACAGACAACTCACAGAATGATTTTAAACCACTTTAAATCATTAAAGTGTGATTATCAAAGAACTGTTAAGAACTGCAGAACTCACAGCACATACAACTCTCATTCAAACCAAGAGAGTGGACCAAACACCAGCACGGCTTCTAGCAGCTGAAAGCCATATTCCTAGAATGACCCGAGCACCCCCCAAACGCTGCCCCTTAAAATGCCTGTCAGGAGAATTTACTGTTTGTTCCAGCCAAAACCTGATGATTGGCAGATAGGCTTCTGAACCCTTTCTTAGAGTAGTTACTTTAGAAAGCTTGTAATTATAAATCCTTTCTCAGCCCTTAAAAAAGTAAATCTACCACTTAAAACAATTTCCCCAAAGATGTGAGAGCTGTTTCTTTGAATGTAAACATTCAAGGAGATAATTCTCCCCTTCCCACCCAGTCCCTGTGGAGAGTAAGGGCCTACACTGACCCTGACCAGCGCAAAGTTCTAAATTACTCCACTGCTTCCTGTCATAAAGATAGAAATTTGTTTTTCCTTCAGATAAGTGCCAATTAACAGACCTGGATGGTCTAGTCAAATGGATCAACCCCCTTGACATCCCTTAGTGTCTTCCCTTAGCACACCTCAGCTTTAAAAAGACTTTGTCCTTTTGTTTCAATGAAATTGGTTTCTATTCATACTGGACCCTCTTTCCTATTGTAAAAGTTATTGAAAAAAATCTATCCTTGCTACCTAAGAGCCCAGCTTTGTTTATCTTTTACATGGGAATACCAAACAGAATTCCAGAAAAATTCGGGTATATTCCTTAACTTCTCTGAATGGCTTTATGAAAATCTGTCATTCCCTTCTACATATTATCTTTAGGGAACAGAATAGAAATATCTCATGGGCATAATTAGATAACTTGGGCTTTTGTGTTTAAGTATTCTAATGATTCTGCTCACCATTGTGTCATTAAGGGAAATCTATTAGATTGTTCAGTTCATATATTATCAATCTTTAATTTCTTAGGAAAATATTGTTTCCAAGTTGAGAAAAACTACTTTCACATCACTGTACTTTTCACATCTCCCCTTTGGTTCAAAACTCCTGGAGTATAGTAGTGGCTTCTTGCTTTTGCTAATCTCAGTGTGGTCTCAGCTTTTTCATGACCTGTGAAATCAATTCCCTGCATTACATTTTCTCTTTTAAAAATATAAAGCTGTGTCTGTTTTTCTGGCTAAATCCTGACTGATACAAAACCCCCTGGAGGAAAATTCAGTTAATGATATGAGCAAGCAGTAGGAGATAACCAGAGGTGTCTTAAACTGTAAAACAAGTCAATTCTTATTTTAAAATAGTGATTTGTGTCTTATAGTGTCCCTACAATTATAAGTCTTCATTTATGTACCATTTTAATAAAATGAATATAGTTAATTTTAGAAGAGAAAAATATAAAGTGAATTTATGTGTCTGAGATCACAGCTTAGTTTATCATATGTATCATTTTATCTAAAATAGCAATGCTAATAATAATCATCATAATATGCAGTTATTACATCTCCATCTGGAAGTTTCAGAAGTTCAAAAACAGCAATGATAACAATGAAAATGTATAGCCTAAACTGTCATTCCCCTGCCAAAATCAATTTCTAATTCAGCTTCTAATTAAAGCTAATTATTTTCAATTTTTCCCTCAGTACAAACACGCTTATATAAACATTATTCATTATTCATTCATAAATATGTATTGTCACCCAGAGCAGTACGGAAGAGTATTTATCACTTAAAGAACACTGTATTAATTTGTATCTTATAAATTACCAAATGTAAAATCTATTTTCTTATAAAGAATTATTTTCTTTATTTGTATTATTTAACAATTAGCCAATCTTAGATAATGATTTCTAAAAATAAAAAAAATGAAACACCCTATATCTGTTTTTTTCCCCCAAAAAAACATCGTTGCCTACAATATGCAGATTTCTTAAACTACAGCCTGCGAAAGACCTCACAAAACAGACAGTTGAAGTCTTGGTAAAATTACAGATTCCTGGGCCTGATCCTACATTGGATAAACAGAATACCTGGAAGTGGCTTCTTCTGAATACAGCCGACCCTTGAACAAAACCAGTTTGAACTGTTCTGGTCCACTTCCTATTACTAGGTTTCGAATCCTCAGATTCAACCATCTGCAAATTAAAAACAATATTTTCACATTCCCAATTGCAGTTTCCCAACAGCAGATGGAAACTATTTTCCATGTGCATTTAGTTGAATCCACAGATGCGAAGAGTTGACTGTAGCTAACTTTGGGGGCAGTCAAAAGTTACATGAGGTTTTGTGACTGTGTGGGGGTCAACGCCCTATCCCCATCTTTGTTCACAGGTCAACTGTATGTATGTTTAAGGATTTCCTCCAGACATTTGCATCATGCACATTCAAGTTTGAGAAGCAATATAGAAGAATGAAATTAATTTACCCAGTTCCAGCTGTAGATCATTTCATAAAATAGGCTATACCATGTTTGTAAAATAACAATATGTATATATCAATATAGAGATTTAATTTAATAATAGTGAATAGTGAAGGACTTGTGGATATTAAAAAATGTTTTGCATTGAAATATAAAAGCCTTTTGATGTGGCTACCGGCCTATAAATTTAGATTAAAAATTTTTTAAATGGAAAATAAAGTGCAAATGCAGGACACAGGACTGACACAGAATCTTTTATCCTCAAAAAGAATCACACTATGTGAATGTTCATTTAATAAGCTAAAATGGGCACTAATCAGAGAGAAGATTCTAACATAAGTGACACATTAGCAAAGGCAGTCAGAACATTCAGTTCCGATTTTATTTAGTGCTACATAGGGATTATACAAAACAAGTTTCAACAGAAATAGCTTCTGTGTTGTCAGCTTTTAGTTTTAGACTATTCCTGGCAATTGACCTATCCAACTGGTGTTGAAAATTTTAATTTGACTATTTGGGCCATGGACCATCCCTAAGGGATAAGCATGAGGCAAAGTAAAACTTTAAAAAATTGTAAATTAGTACAGTTTGCAACTTAAACTAAGGTTCAGTATATTACCTGGTGGTTTTAAAAACATTTATTTCAAAACACTCTTATGCATGCCTTTCATCCTTGATACCACATACTTCTACTGTCATATTATACTCCAGTAACATGGAACTAATTGCAGTTCCTGAAATGAGCACTGCTCCTTCAAGTATCCACTCACTTCTACAGGCATTATTTTTTTTTTAAGTGATATTCTTTTCTCTCCACCTGATTCCTCATGAATGCCACCTCTTCTGTGGTGGCTTTTCTAAGACACAAACCATAAGCAACACTACTGTATTTTATCATTTTTCTCAGAGTACTCAAATATTTTCAGCAAAATAAGAATATTTTAAGCATCATTTAGAACTCATTTATGATAATTTTATTTGCTCTATATTTGTCTTATTTTCCTTTCTGTTTCATGGTACTTTATAAAGAAAGCATGGTGAAGAATTCACACTTGATAATGTCAACCAAAGCAATGCTTAATGATATACAAAGATATCCATCCTCTACCCTATAATAATTAATTAATTTTGTTTAGTATTTAAAACTGTGAAAAAATAAGACATAGGTATTTGGTGAAATGAAGAATAAGAAGGACATCATGGAATTTGCATATCATAACAAATCTTCTTTTGACAGGATTACCTGGTAAAAATGAAATTAAAAGTGTTTAATTCATGTGAATTAAATATATTTACAAAATATGCCACAGGTTAATAGTTATATATGTATTAGTTTGGAGAAATTAAATATTAAATAGCTCAGTTAAGTCGATTTGAATTTCAGACAATGAAGCCAATTTTATGATTAAAGCATGGAAAAAAGCATAATTCTATTGTCTTTTTGAAAAAGATAAATAAATTATATACTAATATGTTAAAATGTTTCAAAATGGTAATCATATTGAACTGACTTGGCCAGTGAAATATCATTATTTTTTGTGGGCCTGGAGAATGTTCCTAATGCAACAAGTATGTGAAACTTGATAGAGTTTTGGCATTTAGGCAAATAGTCCATGGGACTTTGTAGCCTATTAATTTTATTCAGAAGTTTCTGCTTTACTTCTATGTACAGAAAACATGTATTTAATTCATTTTCTTCTTAATGCTCTGAGACACAATTAAGATGCTGATATTGCAATGAATCAATTTTTCAGAACACAGAATATACCATTAAGTTTAATATACAAACTTACAACAAAACGGTTTTTGTAGCATTGAGGATATTATGCATAATATTAGAAATTATTTTAAGTAAAAATGCACAAAATGGTTATGATCATTGACTTCTCAAAACATCTACCATGTATCAATGTACTATACTTCACTAGTTTTAACTGCACCCGTCAAAAGTTTCCTTATAATAGATACTTTTAGTTTGCAAGGACAGGACCTTCTTAGAGAGTAATGATTTTTCACCCCATTTGTACTGATTTCCAAGTGCCTAATGTCACTCAGAAATAGTGAACTAAACTAAAGAATGTCAAAATATGTTGGGATTATATGGACAGTTCTGTCCAAATAGTACTGTAAATCAGTTATTTTTTCCCCTTTTCTTGTAGAAAATCTGTCAAATATATATTCTTTAAGGAATCAAGAAACTTAAAGTATATTAAAAAGTTTCAAATTCAAAGTGTATCAATGTGATTTTTGAAGGACAATACTTAAATTGTCCTTCAGGAAATGTAAAGTGAAGCAATTTTAAATTTAGTTAGATATTTTATAACACTATATAATTCTTTAAAAAGTCAAGTACTTTTAATTTTTTGCTAATTCAAGCAATCTTATTAAAAACAGAATAGAAAACTGCAACTCTTAAAATAATATAAAGAATCTCCAAATTCTTACACAAACCTAGTAAAACTTGCATTTTAGTGTTTACATGTTACCATATACATAGATGGAAATTTTTATTTTGTTGCATTTCTTTAATATACTGAGCTTTTAAAGAATTAACAAATACCATATTTTTATGTTTCTACAGTGTTAAACTATTTTAATTATTGAATACAGAAATGAGTAGATTTTTTCATTTCATATTTCATGCATGGAGGATCTCAATAGATAAACTGGTAAAGGAGATTATAAAGACAATGTATATAAAGAAAATGTAATTTTTACTGGCTTATTTAATGGGCTGTATTTGACAGGTCACAAACAGAAAATGATTTTAATTGTACTCATAGTATGGCCTTTCCATTTTTTGTCATGTCCCGACCATGAACATGGTAGACATTTGGAACAGAACCCGCAAAGCTTTTTTAAACACTTTCATGTATAAACAGTCTCATTTTAATTCCTAAAACTGAAATCAAAATATTAATCTGTAATCCATTTCAATGACTCCACTACCACCAGCAGCAGTTTAAACTCCCTGGAGAACTCTGAAGACTAGCAGGCATGTAGTGAGTTGAGATCTGTTCTTTTATCTCTTGTTCCACCTCCTTCTTCCCTCACTACAGACTCCAGTATTCCTTCACTCCATCTTTTCTATATTCTCTTATTGAAATTTCTTCTTTTATAGAAATTATTAGGGTAGAGGGATAGAAGAAAAGGCATTTTACTTATATTATGTTATTTGTTGGTTCTTCTTAGCTTCTGAGTGCCTACTTTCATGTCATGAGATGTTCTATGGGTTCTTTAGTAGAATCCTGTAGGTATTCCAAACAAGTTTCATTAGGCACTGTTCCAGCAGTCGACATTGATGAAGACAGTTATATTTGCAAACATTTAAATATGACCCTCTTTAATAAAAAAAAAAAATATCATTCTCAACTCCATGACTGTTTGTTTACCTCTCTCACAGGATATTATTTAACTTAATGCTCTGAACAGTAAATGTACTCACTCTCTTCTGTATCTTTTAGATAAGTAAACATTGATTATCCAAGTGATGTATGTAGCTTCTCTTTCAGTCTTTATCTATGGCTGACATTTTTTTCATACTGTGGGTGTACTGGAATTGAGACAAAGACTGATCCCTTTATTGCTAAATCTCTCTATGAAAGTGTTAGATGTGAACAGAAAAGAATTGTTATGATGGTTCATTGGTCTTCTTATCATCTACGATTTGAGAGTGCTAAATCTTCACACGTGATTAGACACGAAACTTAGATATTGAGATTCGATTTCCCTGAACATACAAAAGAATATATCAAACTTAGTTGATTGGTAGTAATGCTAGATCTGTGGGAAAAGGTCTATGTCCATGTGATACTCTTAGTAAATAAGGCAAAGATAATTCACCCCATTAGGCCGTTATTTACAGTGTGTCTTTGACATATCTGGACTTACATTCAGAATCCCTTTTAGCAAGCATTCTCAAAATCCAATCCCAATTATAAGATGCATTTTTATGGCCACCACAACAAATACAAATCCAATTAGAGGAGACAAAGAGTATTACTTGACTCTAATAGAGTTTCAGTATGAACCATTGCCAGTGATGCTAACTGCTGTAACGGATAACCTAGCAAGTCTCAAAGGCTTATCCAAATAAAATTAGACAAAACACCACAGAATAACATAATAGAAAAAAGAGAAAAGTTAATTCTCAACACGTACGTTGGTTCAATGCAAGAGTTAGGTGAATGGCATTCCGTGCTGTGATTTGGAGTTCCTGGTTTCCCTCATTTCACAGCTCTGTGATGTGAGAGGGCCTTGGAGTTCTCTGCTTCTAGTCAGGTTATAGCAAAAGAAAGTGAAAAAGGTATATCATTTTTATAATTATGGCCCTGAAGAGATACCTATTATTTTGCTTCATTTCTATTAATACTAATTAGTTATATACCTCCTCCTAAATGTTCAAAGTTGTGGAAAATGTATTTCTTGGATGAGCGTATGCTTTCCAGCAACAAAACATGACACCTTACATACTGTTATCACCCTTTCAACATGTGTCTAATAACATGAGCTTAGCATAGCACAGAAACATACAAATTAAAATGTAATCATAAAATATCAAACTCAAATATATTTGAATTATTCAGTATATCATACAAGAAATTGATGCAAAAGTAATGGTTGCATAAAGAATTTTAATATATATAAATATATACTCAAATATGTTTTGTCTAGCAAAATTTCTTATCCAATGTTCATGAAATATTTCCTTTAATATGTTTCTAAAAGCAAAATTTTCAGGTTATTCTGATAGATAATTCTTAGATAACAATAAAATTAAAATGGAATAATATCTAATATTTATAAATTATTTTATGTGGTTTATATATGATACACCATAAAAACCTTAGAACAAATATATGAGGTCCTAGTAATATATCCATTTCACCAAAAAGAAAAGTAAAGCCAAAATGTATGAGTTTTCTGTAAGTGATAAATTTGGATTCACCCTCTCTGATATCACAATCTTCACTTTATTGACAATGCTATGTTGTCTAACTCACATAAGATGTTAAGTTAAAACAAAAATTGTAAAACCACATTTTGGAATTTAAACAAATGATATTTGAGCATATTATTTTCAGAATGTGGTATATTAATATTACACATATTTTTGTCCTTTCAACTCAAATTATTCAATAAACACCTGAGAGCAAAGTAAGATAATACAAAGGGTAGTAAAGTCCTGACTAGAATCAAACCTCTTATCAAACTACTAATAATTAAATCAAGACTCAGGGAGAAGTCCAGGATCCTCAGATTGGTTCTTCAGGTTCTTTTCTTCCACATCAGATACATTAGGCCCAAGCTCAGTTTTTTAGGAGAAATGTGTGGTCAACCTCATTCATGTAAAGGAGCCATGGAGGTCATAAACCTCTCTACTTTATACTTAGACATTTACATAATTTGTGTAACATTTTCCAGGGAATCATTCACCATAAACCATAGATTCTAGCAGTCCAGAAATGGCATTTTTCTAATGGAATTTTTTTTGTGGGGGGGATGGGGATGCCAATTGATCCGCCATTAGTATGTTTATAGGCAAGACAGGATCTCCAGAATTATTCCTTCCCAAGGGTACCACTCCCACTCCTCCAGATAAAAAATGAATTGTATAACTGCGATTTTAAACCATTTATGTCTCACAGATTAAACTGCTTATGGGTTCAAATTTTAGTTCTGAATATATATTTTTAATAAATATGTTTTGACATTAAAGTTAAAAATATGTTGATGACAGGAGAATTTTTTGATATCATTTTACTAATTTGGAAATTCACTTTTAAAAATTGTTACATTACATGCATTTGTAGAAACCTATATTAAAAACAAGATTTTTTTTCTCCATTATTCTGGCTTCTATATTCTAACTCAATCTCATTACATTTATACAGCTCTTCTCTAGTTGAAGACTTCAATACTGCCAGTAGGTTATTTTTAAAAATCTATAAAACATAATAAAAAAAATATGGAGCATATGATTATTTCAAGAGAGAACATCTAGCAATACTGGTATTTAGTATTATGTAGTTCTTGTCAAATATAAAGTAATAGTTTGTATAAACTAACATGATAAATGGGCTAAACAAATAATCATCTGCAACATTCAATTTAGTTTTCACAATATTCTTACTAATTTTTTTTCTTTGGAGATAGTCATCTGAATTATTTTTGTTACACGAAACACCTAAATTGTTATAAGTATACTACAATGTACACAATATTTAAATATGTATTATATTAAGATTATTTGTATCATTTCAGATGAATTTCTCTTTTTATTGCTCTTCAGTGTTCTACTGATGCATTTTTAATATTTTTCCATTTACACAAAACTAACATTAACAAAGCCTCAGTTAATTAAATAACACTTTTGCTAAATGACTTTTATTTATTTAGTATGTATATACTAAATTGTATACTATTTTTCTGTAGGTTTGTAATCTTTTCTACTCTATAAGTCTCTATTAGTGAAATATAAATGAATGACAATAAAGGTCTCAAGCCATTCTCAAATAACTTACATTCACAATATTTTTGCAAATTGCATAAAGAATCTAAGGGTAAAGAATCGAAAATAGCATCTAACTATTTTACTCTTTTGCATATGAAATCAAAAAGAAATAGAGCGGATGGAAATCAAAAGCACATTTTTGACCCTTATAGTTACTCCTTTATTACTGTTGTATATTAGAGAACAAAATACAATTAAATTTTGAAAATTAAGCTTTTATTTCACCCTTATAATGGAAGATAGGTGCAACATTACTTGAATTAAGTTGTTTTTGAAAGTGAGCAATACTTCCCAACAATTTAGCCTTTTGGCATCTAACTTGACAGGAATTATTTTATAATATACTGCTAAATTCAACTAAATATTTTTTTCTAAAAAGTATTTTGACATAATTTTTAAAAATTCTAACTAAAATGTAAAACCTTACAGTTTACAATATCTTCAAATAAGTATTACACTTTTCCTTTGCACATATGTGCAAAGTGATGCATGAGATGACTCCAGGTGAATACTCCCGTGGAAGGAAGTCACATGCTGGCTTTCTGTACACTGGAATGTAGTATTAATTTTAGTCCTGCAGCTATTGAACTGCACTAGGGTATACAGACATAAAACTGAAGGACTTCATGACCCTGAACTGCTCTTCGAGTCATATAAAAGATATGCATGTGTGTGTATATGTATATATAAACATGCATGCATACATAAATATCCATAAGCACACATATACATACATATTTTAGTCAATAATTTTATTGACTTGTTCTTGTAACAAAAGAAAAATTTTTACTCTAATTTCTCTCCTATACAATTAAACCGTCATTTTGCTGGGTGAATAATCAGTCCTCTCTGATTCACAGATTTTGCTCTCCAATCCCCTATCCATTTCAGTTTCAAAATTCACTAATGCATATAGTGAGCATAACTAGATCTAAGTCTCATGGGGCCAAAAGTTGGTTCTACCCAGTACGGTGTCATCTGTCAGAAAAGTGGAGGCTACCTCAACTTCAGAGACCTACTGGTTCTTGGCATTACTACCTGTCTCTACTTGAGGCTATAAATAGCAATTTCCTGTCCTCCATGCCCTGTGGTGCTGCCATATGTTGTTACACTCAGAGAAAGCCAAAATAACTATAGCCCAGCTATTGTTTATCAGCTTCCAACTGGCAGAGATGAGACTACAGCAATCACTATGCAACAACAGATTAGATTTTCAGGACACTCCATTGGTCAATGCAGCTTTTACTACAGATGCCATTTATTATTTTAAACTAGTTACAGGATTTGAGTAGTGTAACAGCACTGTTAATTACCTATTCAACACTGACTTCCCTCTTCTTTCTTTTTAATTAAACCACTGACTTGATACAGGTAACCAGCTTTGAGAAACCCTATTTCCAGCTCAGAAGTTAAAGTCAGTCTTGGCAATCTCATTCTCATTGCTAATGATTGCTTTAGCAATTAGAAAGTTAAGCAATTCCAATCAATTAGATGAAAGAGGACAGTTGCTAGCTGCTTCTGGAGAAGGTTTCCAGACTCATAAAAAGAGACATACACAGTAATATTTGTTTTTTTTTTTTTTCCTTCTGTGAATACTATCGTGTCAGCAAATGATGCCTGAAGCTGTAGCAGGAATTTTAGTACAATAAGAGGAACTAGCCCGAGCTTAAAGTTGCCAATGGCAGGAGAGAAAGATCCCGGATCTAGATCAGAGTTCAACCTTCAAATGAATCACTCTTCCTTTGGACATCTTAAGGAAAATTATTATACATTTTTCTTAAGTGATAAAAAGAGGTGATAGGGAAGTTTTGTTGTTGTGTTCGCTGGTTTTGGTTTCTTTATCTTCCTCTCTCTTTCTTGCCTGTTGTCTAATTGGGAGATGAAAGAATCTTGCTACCTAGATGCCCTGGTCTGTGCAAGCCTTCTTTTCTGAAGGTTATAAGGTAGTATAAATTCTTAAACATTTGAAACTTTATCCATAGGGTCTAATTCCACAATCTATTGACTATGGCAGCTATCAGGTTTGTTATATATATAGACCTGATCTTATGTAAAAATTGAATGGAAAAAAAAGTATTAAAACCAGTTCTGAAAAGATTTCAGGAGGTTGCTTCTTAATAAAATGATCAGGGGACTTAATTTCCTTACCTTTCTTGAACAATTAGAAATCTGACAGAAATCAGAGACATGGATCCATACATATCTACCCACCTTATCACTCCAGTAGGAGTGGAATATGTGCTACTGCCATTAATTGTTGGTCCTTTTTGGATCCTTAATAGAACAGACAACTCACTTTGTCTGGAAATCTCAGATTAGGTAGAGGCCAAAACTCACTTTAATTCATCATCGTAAATGAATATAATAGTGTGGTTATAGAATCCCTTTTCATAATTGTCACCATTCACCTCTTCAATACCCTTCCACAAAAAGGAATTTTTAGATAGATATTTCCCTATTTGTTCATTTATTTATCATGGCAGAAAATCTTAAATTTCTTGTATAAAAAAATCTTTTTGGGGTGTGTTGGGTTAGAGCATGGTGGTATAAGATTTAGGATTTTTTCTACATCTTTCTTTGAAAATTTTTATTTCTACAACTTGTTTATCTCCTTAATTTCTATCTGGAACTCTAATGAAGATTCACCTCTTTCTTCAAATCAGGATAGTTTTATTCTTTCATTTAACATTTTAAGTTGTTCCCTCTTTTCCATTCTGATTCTTATATATAGATAGGATCTCCTAGAAATGTTCTTCATTTATACAAGTTAAACTTTTAGGTTTCTTTTGTTTTTTGTTTTTTTTGAGTCCTAAGCGAGTATGTTCCACTTTTGTTCTTTGGTTTTCTGTACTAATCAGTCTACTGTTTACTGCTTCAATCAAGGATTTGCATTTACTAATCAAGTTTTCCATTTACATGCAATTACTCTTTATCTTAAATTGATTTTTCTTCATAACTGCTTTCTCTATTTTTATGGAAGCATCATCTTATAAAAGATATAAATCTTTTAGGGGAATACAAAATAGAATTTTTCTATAGTTGCCTCCTGTTTCCTTACATATGTCTATTTGAGAAAGAAAGGCTGAAAGAGAGAAAGGCTGAAAGAGAGTAAGACAAGAGATTGCTTTTCTGAAATTCAAATGTTTACCTAGGAACTGAAATATCTTTCATATTTTTAATAATTCTTGTGTTCTTTTTCTGCTTGATCATTTGCAAATCAATTCAGTTTCTTGATCTTGGGGGAAGTTAAATGTTCTGGATTTTACTTAACAATCTTTTCAAAAAATACTAGTGGAATATTTTCTGTGTGCCTGGAACTCTTCTAGGTTCTATACATATAACAGTAAATTAATGGCAAAGGTTTTTTGTTTTGAAGTTTCCTTGATATAGTAGCACTCTCCAATAGAACTTCCTGTAATGATAGAAATAATCTTTTATGTCTAATATGGTACCTCTACTTCTATTTGGATACTGAGGCAGAAGAATCTTAAATTTCTACTTAATGTAACCAATAAATTATATTTGAAATTTTATTTAATTCATATTTAAATGTAAATAGCCACAAGTGGTCGAATTCCACAATCCACTGACTATGGCAGCTATCAGACTTGTTATATATATGCCCGATTGTATGGGACCGTCCAATGTATAGAGGGTAAGAGAGCGATAATACAAAAGAAATAAAAGAAGAAAAAGATATTTTCAGATAAAGGGGAGTTATGAGAGTAAAATAAACCAGTGAATGAGGATAGACAATGATTGGGGTGGAAGTCACTGTCTTTAGATTGTGTAGTAAGAAAAGCCTCTCTGAAAAGGACCAACTGAATTGACACTTCAGCAATATGAAGGAGTCACCTCTGCAAATATTTACTGTAAAAATTTTCAGAGTAAAAAGCAAGGGCAAAGGTCTGAAGTAGAAGCGAGCTTGGAGAAATGTAGAAACAAAAAAGACGGTGTGGCTGGAGTATATACATGTGTGTATATAACAAACTTCTCTCCATAGCATTCCTATACTCAAATAATGAATTGTCAGAAAAAGAAATGAAAAAAAAAAAATAAAAGTTTTGCAATTGTAATTGCAGAAAGAATAAAATACCTAGGAATAAACATGTGAAGGACTTCTACAATGAAAACTGTAAGATTCTATAAAAAGAAATTAAAGAAGACACAAAGAAATGGAAAGATATTCTGTGTTCTTGGATTGGAAGAATCAACATTGTCAAAATGACCTTATTACCTAAAGCATTACACAGATATAATGCAACCTCCATCAAAATCTCATCAGCATTTTTTTAAAGAAATAGAACAAAAAATCATCAGAGTTGTATGGAAACAAAAAAGACCCCAAATAGCAAAAGCAATCCTGAGAAAAAAGAATGAGGCTGAAGGTATCATTCTACCCAACTTCAAATTATACTACAAAGCAACAGTAATCAAAATGGCATGGTATTGGCAGCAAAACAGGCATACAGACCAGAGGAATGGAATTGAGAGTCCAGAAGTAAACCCCAATTTATATGGGCAAATAAATTTCAACAAAGGAGCCAAAAACATACAATGGAGGAAAAAAATCCTCTTCAATAAATGGTGCTGGAAAAACTGGAAAATCGAATGTGAAAGAATAAAAGTAGACTGTTGTCTATCACCACACACCAAAATTAACTCAAAATGGATTAAGACCTGAATATAAGACCTGAAACAATAAATTGCACAGAAGAAAATATAGGTGCTAAACTCATGGACCTTGGACTTAAAGAGGATTTTATAAATTTGACCTCAAAAGCAAGGGAAGTAAAAGTAAAAATAAATGAATAGAACTATATTAAACTAAAAAGCTTCTGCACAGCAAAAGAAATTGTCAACAAGGCAAAGAGAAAACCATCTGAATGGGAGAATATAATTTCAAAACAATGTCTCCAGTACTATCTAAAATATACAAAGAACTCATTAACAACAACAACAACAACAAAAAACTATGCAATCAAAAAATGGGCAGAGGACCTGAACAGACATTTCTTCCAAGAAGACATACAAATGGCCAACAGACATATGAAAAGATGTTTAATACCATAGCTATTAGGGAAATGTAAATCAAAACCAAAATGAGATACCACCTCACACCTGTTAGAATAGCTATTATCAATAGGACAGGTAATAACAATTTTGGAGAGGATGTGGAGAAAAAGGAACCTTCATACATGACTGATGGGACTGCAAATTGGTACAGCCACTATGGAAAACAGGATGGAGTTTCCTCAAAAACCTAAGAATGGATCTACCATATGATCCAACAATCCCTCTACTGGATATTTACCCCCCAAAACTGAAAACATTTATCAAAAAAAATATATGCACACTGATGTTCACAGCAACATTATTCATGGTGGCCAGGACATGGAAGCAAGTGGCATGTCCTACAATAAACAACTGGATAAAGAAGATGTGGTACATCTATATGATGGAATATTACTCAGCTATAAGAAGAGATAATGACTGCCATTTGCAAGAACATAGATGAATCTTGATGAAAAAACCCTACAAAATATATTAACATTATTATGCTTTATTGTATCTCCTATAAGCTTAGAGTATTTTTATCCTAAAATTGTTGCTTGTATCCACTTTGGTTGCCTCTTCTAAAACAACAATTTTGTAATATTATATTCCATAGAGAGAAGAGAAAATAATTTAAACTTTTGTTTTAGCTTTGTTGATTTTTATTTTTTTAAGGGCAGTTTAGGGGAAAAATAATAGCACAATGATTTGATTTTGACAATGATACATTCTTAATTTACTCTTTCAGTTTTTACTCAGAATGAATTTCTTTTACCAAAGCCCACAAATCTGCTAGGTTCTCACCACTCACACTACCTTCAGTACTTTTCCTGGAGGTAAAGCATTGGTAACAGGAAGCAGAGAGGTGACTGTTGAGAACCGGGCAAATATGGAAGTAATTCAAACAGTCTACCAGCCTCATTCTTTGTTCAAGACAACTACAAACCTCTGACACTTGTGTAGAGCTTCTGCTTTCTTCTGAAATCTATGGAAGAGAATAGAAATAGCCTTGGGAATAACCTATGTGCAATGAAGGTCCTTCAATGAAAGTTTCATCAACTTCATGCTTTACTTTTTCTAGTTATCATAGTTCATTCTCTCTTGTCTTAAAAGACTATTTCAGTACTTGCTTGATTTTGTAGTTTCATTAATTTTTTCAGTATATTTTTATTCTTCAGTAAAGACAGTAGTTTTCAAAGTTATCAAAGGTATTTTATTCTTGTAAACATAAGAAACATGAAGTTAGATGTTCATAATTGGGCAATGGTGGTATCTGAGTCTTGTTCAAAGTTTTTATAATTTTTCTTGATTTCTGGTATCAAGAGTGGTAAAATGAATAAAGGAAGGAATAATTTTGTGATCAGAGAAGAGATGGAAGGGTCAATAAAGTACTAAGAAGCAAGAACGATATCCTTCATTGATACTATTCTGGACCAGAATTGACTCTCTCTGAGCAGGGATGGTGTATAAAACTAATGCTTTCTCATGTGGGGTTGTTGGAGGCGGGCATTGACAGTGTTGGCCTACAAGCTGAACCCAGGCACCTCAAGACTCCTCCTCCCCTCCTCTTCCCTGGAATGAATGTTCTGCCCATCGTTCCCTCCCACCCCCATAGCTGGAGCTGGTTCAAGGATGCAGTCTTGAGAGTAATGTGTTATGGAGACCATCTAGACTGAATATATGACTGAACCCCATTAAGGACTCTATATAAACTCAAAATTCTGGCAGGCTGGTGCTAAGATCTACTTATCTTGCAGCAGCCAAGAGAAACCTCATTTGTAAGTCCTCTTGCTATTACAGAAATCTTAATAAGATTGCTATCTACCAATCTGACTGGTCTGCCTCTTTCTTTGGTTTCTCCTTGCCATTCATGTACTACTTTCAGACTTTATCCAGGGAACCTCTGAGGTCGTAAAGCAACAGGGGTACTCTCATAATTATCTCAAACATTTCCCCACTGGAAAGTTCTCCAAGTATACTGTAGCTTGGGTTTTGTTTTTCATCTAACTGCCTAATTCAGACCATTGCCACCTCAGATTCTATATACAGTAGGAATTTCCAGTTTCTTCCTGCTGATGTCACCACTTACTCCTGGATAAGATTCTTTTAAAACAACCTAATCTGATCCCTATCTGCAGAACCCAATTCTCAAATGCAGGAATGAAGCTACACATTTATTATTCCTGCACTTGACCCCACTACTGAGGCCACTTCAGCCATACTCTTTCTTGAATATTTTTTCAGACATGAATTGGATATTAGGCTCCCCCGTAACCTAAACTTCATAGGAACTGTATTAAATTCTCTCTGGTCTACAGCCATGCCACCCTGAACAAGCTCGATTCAGTCTTCTCTCGGAAGGTAAGCAGGGTCAGGCCTGGTTAGTACTTGGATGGGAGACCACTTAGGAAGACCAAGTGCTGTATGCATAAAAAATAATAATAATAAAATAAAAATAAATAAATAGATAGATAGATAGATAAATAAATAAATAAATGATAAAATTTTCTCTGGAGTTCTTATAAAACCAAATGTCTAACAACTATCTATAAGAAGCTAGCCCCTGCACCTTTAGTCTTTTTTGTTTTTCCATCAAGGTGCAAGGTATTATTCCTATTGATGGTTATTAGTTTTATTCTTGATCATGAGTTATATTGTCCTGATTTTTTGCATAGTGATGATTTTTTATTGGATTCCAGATATTGGAATTTTTCATTGTTGACTGCAGATGCTTGTTATGTTCCTTTAAAGACTATTGAGTTTTATTTCAATGCATAGTTCAGTTACTTATAGATGTAGTTGATCTTTTGAGACTTGCTTTTAATTTTTTTTAATAGTGGATCCAGAGCAGCTTTTATTCTGAGTCTAATTTAATTCCTTTTAGAAGGCATATTTCTGAGAACTCCACTCTGTTCCCTATATATTTTAAGATCTCTACATTCAAAGAACACGAATTATTCTCAGCCTTATTTGATCTATGAGAAATTTCTCACCCTACTGTTTTCTGGTAGTTCTTTGCCCAGCTGTGAAGGGTTTCTCCCTCACATGTTCACATCAGTACTCTGCCGACATCTTCAAGAAACCCTCAAGAAGATTTCTAGAGCTCTTTAAACTGTGCAGCATTTTTTTCTTTTACTTTGCCATGCAAATTCTTAGTATCCTAGAGTTCCTGTCTCTTTCTCCTCAACCCAGGTCAAGTTGCAGGCCTCGTTTAAATTGTCCCTGAAACCACCTCCAGGCAATAAACTGGGCAAGAGTAGTATCTACGATGCTTGTTTTTCTTTTCTTAGGTATCAAGCTCTTATGATATATTTTTGTTTGATTTTTTTGTCTTTTGCATTATCTGCCACCTTGAATATCTTTCTTAAATAAAAACATTAACAAATTCCAAATAAATAAATTAATTAATTAACAAATTGTTGCTGCATATATTTTATCTAGTTTATTATTTGTTTATGGGAGGGGAACACTAAGTCCTGTGCTAGTTAATTATTCATGGGTAGAAGCAGAAGTTATATCTAATCCGTTAATTTCTAACAAGTAGTTTGTTCAGAAATAAAGAAGATTTTTTAAATTACAAATTCATCTAACCAGCCAAATACAGAAGACAACGCAAAATTAAGCTCTATAAAAATATTTAAATAAAATTAAATATTGTGTCATATTGTACCAAAGAGTGTTTCATCACTTTTATTTATATTAAGTAAATATTTTTAATTAACACTTTTTCACTGTAATTTGCTTAAAGCAAACTTACCATAATAAATGAATAACAGAGCGCATGTAGACAGTTTTTTTAATACTAATATAGCCTGCTTAAATTCTCTCAAAATTATTTTTGCACACAGGAACATAAGGAGAATTACCAATGTATGTATTTCTAGAAATTGCCCTCTTCTTATAATATTTGTCTTTATTTCTGGATGGCATATAATAAAATAATTTATAAATAAAAGATTTTTTAAAAAAAATTGTAGCATCCACTAATATTGAATTTTTTATTTGTGGTTTGTATATGTGTGTGGTCTTTAATATGTCCAAGGCTTTGACAAGGAGTGATATTTTTCCATTGACTCTCTACACATTTAAAAACATCTCTTTTCTTTCTAAATGAGTTGCTCTATCTAAAGTTTTTCATATTACTATAACAAAAATACCATAAATTAGGTGGGTTGTGAACACCAAACATTTATTTTCACAGTTCTGAAGGTTGGAAAGTCAAGATCATGGCACCTGCAGCTTCAGTGGCTTCAATGTCCCCTGAGAGTCTTCCACCTAAAAAGCTGTCTTTTCATCTCTGTAACCTCATGTCACAATAATTTTCTCTGGTCTCTTTCATAAAAGCACTAATCTCATTCATAAGGTTTTTTCCCTTGAAACTTAATCACCTTCCAAAGGCTCCACTTCCTATTACTAGCACCTTGGAGGTTAGGATTTCATAATATGAATTTTGGGAGCAATACAGTGAGACCTTAGTAGCCTCTAACAATGTAACTCAAACTAGCTCCTTTTTTGTTATATATATATGCTTAAGGTGTACAACCCACTGATTTCATACACATACATTGCAAAATGATTTCTGCCATAGCACTAACACCTCTATTTTGTCATATAAGGACCATTTCTCTTTTCTGGTGAGAACATTCAAGATCTACTCTCTTTAGCAACTTTCAAGTATATAATGCAATATTATTAGCTATAGTCACCATGTTGTGTATTAAATCCCCAAAACTTGTTCGTTTTGTAACTGGAAGTTTGTGCCTTTTGATTATATCTCCCTATTTCACACCCCCTCCTCAGGCCCTGGTAAACACCACTCTACTCTCTGTTTCTATGATAGCTCTTTTCTAAATTAAAAAAAAAAAAATACTAATAATAATTGAAGTAACTTCACATTTTCAGCTTTTTAAACAATACGTTTATTTTAAATTTAACATTATCCAATGTTATGGAGATTTGCATGATCTAATGTAATCTATTACATTGTAGCAGATACAAAAGCTTTTGCCTCCTCATTTACAAAGATGAAATTCTAGAATACTATATTGCTAGCCATGGTGCACTTCAAAGTTCAACATGATGTCTCTAATCATTTCTGGGAAACTAGATTGCAAAAAGATTTTCTTAGTATTTATTTTTATCATTGTTATCTTTACCTGTAAGAGAGAGGACAATAGGAACTCCCTACTTCTCAAATCCTAATGGAAGTGTCCTTGTGGCAGCCTGCCCAGAAGATTAGAGACAACATGTACAAAGGTGAAATTTATAACCCCTGCCAGGACAGTATATTTCAGAAAGGAAAGCTGTCTCTGCTCCTTCAGCAAGGATTACTGTTTCCAACACTGTGTTTTCAAAACGTCGTTTCTATGACTAGTATTCCCACTTGCTAAACTATGTTCGTCCTTCTATCAACAAAGATACAGTATATTACAGGGGTGGTTTCCAGATAATCTTCTTTATCAAGATTCAGGAATAATTGAACTACTCTACCTCATCCTTTCTCCTCATGACGGGTTAAAGAAATACATTCAAATGCCACAATGTGTGTTGACGGGATTCTTTATTATTTCAAAAGTGGTACCCAAATTTTGAGGAAGGAAATATATATGCAATAAAATTACAGCTCATGAAGAAAAAAGAAACAAAGCCTATAAAAAATCAGCTCACCCATAATCTTTTTTGGATTAACTCTGTGCATTGTATGGAACAGGTAAACATACATTTAATAGTAGTTTATTTAGATATTCCAGCAGAGAAAATCTAAGTAAAATATTCAAAGTGGGCTCCCTCATTGGATGTCAGAAGTAAGATAAAGTGCTGAATTTGCAATATATTCATAGAAATATCCATAAATCAAAACCTGATTAATATTATGTAGAGTAATGATAGAAGATAATTTTATCCTTTATTTAACCAATAATTTTGGTCAATGTCTTCATATCTCATAAGTTTAGGACTTAAATTATCCAAGATTTCTCCTACAGACAGATATTTGGAAAGACAAATATGGGAGAAGATATCCTCAGAAAATGATTTCTCTCTGTTTTCTAATATGGTTCTATGCTCAAATTTTAAAGTCAAACTCATGACCCTAGTGAGCTGAGCGGAACTCTGTGAGCCCCCAGGGCTGCTTTTTCCAAGCGAGGAAACCCTAAATTGCCTAGGATGAAAGTGTGCTGAAGTGATTCCAGCCTCTTCCTCAAGGCTCCATCCTAAGCTGGATATGTAATTGTGATATGAAAATTTTTTCCATTGCTCATAAAGGGGAGATTGAAGAAACAAAATGAAATGCTTACAACTCTGAAACAAGGAACATAGAATATATCATTAATTTTATTTGCTTTTTAGATGTTGTTCATTACAAAATAGATGTCCCTATGGAAAAAAGAAATACTCTCTGCAAAGTCAGTTGATGAAAATGAATTACTGCATTTCACAGATGTTTTTACTTTAAAATGGAATATTATGATGGTGCTAAAACTTTTTACCACCATTACTGTAATTTGCATGCCATTACAAGTGATGTTTATATTTTCAGAAGTTGAAATGTTTTTGAGCTCATCATAACCTAGTACTAATGATTCTCAATGCATCTGTGGAAAACCAACATCTAGGCAGTTTTCTCCAGCTCAATCATCTTTGATGAGTTTGTACTGTCTTCAAAATATTCAACTAGGATTTTGTATGTACTTAAAGATTCTGCTTTATGTATACACAATCCAAAACTTAAACTGAAGGTAACAAATCAAAATTATATGGCAGCATATGAATATACTTGAATTCTGGCATCTGTTTTAATAAAAGCATTTAGTGGACTTATGCTCTATTTTCAGAATAGCCAGATCATTTTAATTTTGGATTCATAAGAAACTGATGCTTTGTTTGCAAACAATGAAGTGAATTAGTCTTAATTTAGACTCTGAGGTTTAGAAAAAATCTAAATGCTGCAGGTGCCAGTAAAAGAAAACTCTAAAGGAAATAATTTCAGATGTAAAATATTGCAGGAAAGAAATAATTAGCAAAATTGATGTGGAAATTAAAGAATGAAAACCAAAGGTAATAAACAATTAACAGATGTATTTTTTATAAAAAAAATAAATAAATAAAGTGAAACCCAAGCTCTCAGTGCACAGTTTCATTATCCATTATCTTTAAAATAAGGATAATTTTCAAATGCCTCTGAACTGTTCTAAGTGCAACTACATTTTTCAGTTTCCTATTTTCCACATAATCATGATAATATCTTACCATTAACCAAGCACATAATAGTAATGCTAAAATTATCCAAGTAGTAGCTTGCATTATGTAGCATTTCCTGTATAAACAAAGTTTCAATTGCATGAACCTTCTACTTTAGTTCCATATGAGTTCCATTTGATTAGCTTTAAGCAAAATAAAAACTCTAGCTTAAACATGTTAAATATGAATTATTTTTCATATAAAAAAGTTCAGAGAAGTTCAGAGTAGGCAGTCCAGAGCTAGTATGAAAGTTACCCAATGATATGAAGGACCAAGCTCCTATCTGTCCTCAGTATATTGTTTCCATTGTTTCTAAAGGTTACCTCCTGTTTGAAGAAGAAACTGGTATGGGAGCAACCTATCAGATTTTCAGTAAGAAGGAAAGGAAACAATATATGCCCTCTTCTTCCTAACAAGATTGCCTAAGTGTCCAAGTTAGCATTTTCCCTTACATTGTACAGGTCAGAATAGAATCCCATCATCACACACAGCTTCAAAAGTTCTTGGGGGATGTGCAAGAATAAAAGTGGGGTTCTGATACTAAAGATGTAGGGGAGAATGAATATGAGGATTTCAACTAATAGTCTCTGCCACAGATACTATTTGATTTTATTATTCTGGGTCAAAATTCTGGGGCTGGAATATTGGTGCCCTGACTCTGTAGTGTCAGATCCAGAGTCAAAATCTAGAATTTTATGACAACATAATAATATAGATTCTAGAGTTTCTTAAGTGCCAAGTCACCTCCCAAAGACTCCAAATACCATTGTATTAGGAGTTAGGATTTAACATATGAATTTTGGAGGGACACAAACATTTGTCTATAGCAATCATTTAGTAATTATAAATGACTTTGGTATTATTCATCAAAATAATGCCCTACTGAAACTTATATCATTTTCTTATTTACCATAGAGCTAATATTGTTGTTAAGCTCACAACATATTCTCTTAAAGTCCTCCATGATTTTTAATCAAAATTAATGAGGAAAATCTTATCTCATAATGGTAGTGCATATAATTAGATACATATTGAATGATAAGTAATAGGATGGACTATGATCCAGGGTTGCAAATTGAGTGAAGAATGTTGGGGAAATATTTTGTTGCTTAAAGTAAAGTTGAACAGGATTAAAATAGGAAGAAGATATTTCATCAAAACATACACAGAATTTTAAATTAAGAGAATGCTTTGATGAGAAGACATTAAATAAATATTAGCCAATGCAGGCAGAAATAAAAATTCCTTAACATTTATAAACTCTATTTTCACAAAATTTATCTCTAGTCAATGACACTTGCATAGAGCGTTTAATTTGTTACTATTTAAAGTTTCCTTAAAAAATTAAAAATATAAATATATGTACTTTCTATGTGATTATATAAGAGTAATAATAAAAGTTAGCAAGGAATGCCAGTAGTGTGATATCAGCATTTGTTGTTAACAGGACTCATTATAAAGCAACCTATCTGGGCCACATATAACCTACATCCTTATAATATTGACTTATAATATTAATTTTTCTTAACATTTGAGAAAAAATTAAAAGTTGTACACAGTGTCTCTGAAAGACCCATTAACAACCACTGAGATCAGGGCCATACCAGAATTTTATTGTTTTTAAAGGGAAGTACACCTAATTGTAACATATTTTCCCCTAAACTATATGTCTCAACTGTCACTCACAGACTCCTTACCATTGAGTCTGATGAAATATATAAAGCTTTTTAAAAACATATTTGATTGATAGGAAAATTTGTTACATTTAAAGCTGACACCACACATTGAGTATAAAAAGGGTTTTGCTGAATAGATTAACGGAATTACTCTCCTAGTGTCTGTATTGCTTTATAACATTTCCAAAATTGAATGAAGGATTCCACGATTCTAATCCCTGTAGAAAAAGAAACTGTTTTGTTTTTGTTTTTGTTTTTTGAGGAAGGTAATAGGTTAAAATCAGAAGGAAAAGTAGATAAAATTATAAGGTTGAGAAGAAACTATTTTGATCAAACTAGTTTGGAAAATTAATTTTTAAAGAAATTTTCTGTTAGAAAAATCACATAAATTATTGTATCATAAAAATTAAACAGATCAAAAGAATAAAGATTAACTGCCAAACAAATGAAAAAGAAAGTTATGATAATATCTAGATTTTTAATGTAATGTTTTATTTTTAGATTTATTAGTAATAACCTCATTTTAATTAAAATTTAGATTTTAGTTATAAAAAATTTGTAAAATATTACAGAAAAAAATAAGTAGCAACTATTTCCACTAACTACTGTTAATTCAGTTTTAATGCAGATGCTTGCATTTTAGTTTTATTACTGATAGAATGGAAACATGTTTTACTTTTATACCTAATCACGTTCCAAAAGAAGAATAAATGCTATATGTTATATACAAAAGTAAACTTCATAATAATCAAGCATTTTTTGTGTAAGAACTTCAGAACATATAATTTTGTTTTAATCAACAACTGTGTTTTCACTTGGCATAACTGAATTGACTGGTATGAATCACTTACAATAATGGATAATCCATGTTATGCAAAAATTGGATGAATGAATGTTCTTAGAAATAAAAAACAAAGAAATTATGTTACTCTTCAGAATAAAGAACAAATAATAAAAGTGCTTTGCTGAAAAAGTAATAAAATATAGTATATAAAATATATTTAAAGTTACATTTAAAAAAAAAAACCAATAACACTTTTCATTGATTTTTTTTGTTAAAAAATTAAACTCTGTTCCCCCATAGAGTCCCCATGTTTTCTAATGTTACAAAAGGTGGAATTTATTGAAAAAGGATTAGGGATTCTCAGACCCTTTGCATCATACAAATTAAGTTCATCTGTGAGTAGCAGTAAGCCCTAAATAAGAGTAGCTTATATTTTTTTTAAAAAATCAAGAGTTGGCTCTGCCTCTGAGAAATTTCTATCATTGGCTTACATAAAAATAATTCCAATACTTAAAGAAACTAATAATATTGGCTCAAATTTTCTTAACTCTGGACTATAAACATGCTTATCTCCAATAATTATATTCCCCCTTTAACCTCCCATTATTTTGCTCTGAATAAAATATGTTTATAATTGCACTTCTCAAATTTTTATATGAAGAACTAGTAAATATAAACAAAAACAAAAATAGACCTTACTTAAATACATCCCTATATAAGCAGAAAAAGATAAAAAGGACTAATATATGAATGTTTTCAGGAATATTCCAATATTTCAAGGTACGTACTCCAGTTTCTTGGATAGGAATAGATATCCAAGATATAGGAATAGATATCCAAGATATAAGAATAGATATCCAATAGATATCCACTAAATAATTGTTAAATAAATGAATGAGAGTTTGTATCTTAAGAAGAAAAAAACACAAAATAAATAAAAATAACCTAGCATATGACTGAAAAGCAGTTGATGAGAGAGAAGTCACCACCAGCAAATAAAAGAATAAAGAGCCTCTGCCATTATTTGTATATGACAAATATTCTTTAAAACCTGATCGCACTACCCAGAAGTAGACTTTCCTTCTTGTTTCCTCACTGATTCAATGCTGTTCTTTTATTTATTTATTTATTTACTTACTTACTTTCGTTCTTTAAGAAATTCACCTAAAGGTACATTTTATCTGAATTCATGGAATTAAAATATTTACACTTATAAGAACATTAGGAAAGAGCAGGGGTAGAACACATTGTGACACTGCTTTCTAACACCCCTAGGGATAGTTATAGGTGAACATGCACTTCCAATAACTCTGAGCAAAGAGAGATTGAGATATTTATTACCTCTATCCCTCCAGTTACTTCTCTTCTATCTTGGGACAGACATAACAGCGTTGTGTTCTGTGGGTACAATTGCTGGGTGCAGGCTTCTTCCAGGCTCTGTGGCCTCCCCAGTCTCCTATTACTCTGTCCCTTTCTCATTTCAGATGGTGGCATCAGCTTCCCTCTGCTACCAATAGTTTGCCACCCCTTGCATGCTCTCTTTTACTCTGCCCACATCTCTGTAAATAGGCCTTCCATAAAATTCTCCTCAGTTAAGCCACTGGAGGCTGCCATCTACATCTCCATTAGACCAGTCTGAATAATTTTTGACATATGTATTTTATTAAATGCTTAATGTTAATGCCATGATTTCTCATATGTGTCTCACTACTCTCTCTCTCTAGAAACTACTAAAATAGCACTTATTTTCCTGTGCGCAATGAAATAATTGAATATGTATTTTTAAAAGAAAGCTAAAAATGATAAAAAGAATAAACAACTTCTCTTGAGATTGATAGGGAAAAAATACACACTACTCAAAGATTAATGCCATAATTGTCTAATGAATTATTCATTAATACATGTTACTATGGTGTAGCAAGTTTTACATGAGTTAAAATCTAATTTCTAGAAAAGAAGGTAAGAATAGTGGATATTTAGTGTTTGTGTGCATATTTATGTGTGAATATGTGTAAGTGGGTATAGAAATACTACTAATTTAAAGTAATGTGTTAGAAATTTTATTTTCATAATAATCACAAATCATCTGATTCCTAACAGAGGGATAAAAGTTTGATATATTGCAAAATCATTAATGATGAATTGAGTAATTTAAGTATTGAAATTCATTGAAATCGAAGTAAACAGGAATATATTATCATTAGATTAAATAAATTAAATACTAACAAAGTGATATAGTAAGAGTTTTAAGAAGCACAAATGTACAGATAATGTCTGTTAAGAGTTTACACTTTAGAAGTGTAGATGTCAGACAGCAATTTGTGATTTCTTAGCTTTACATGCTTTACTTTGATAAATCCTTTCGAATGAGGCAGAGCAGAGAGTTCTTCCAATTTAAAAGAGATTAAAATCAATGGTTGCATTTCAAAATTATTTCTGTGCCAGATCACTTCCAGCCATTTTTGCCCTTTATCCATAGTCTCTAATGTTGCACTATAGAGATTCTAGAGTCCATTGTCTTCTACATCTGGCTAGACATCAAAATTACCTAAAGTGCTGCCTCTCCAAATGCAATGTGCACAGGAATCACTTGTGGATATTGTTATGCTGCAGATTCTGACACAGTAGATCTAGAGTGTGGTAAAGATTTTGAATTTCTGAAATATTCCCAAGTGAAGCTGACACTGCCAGCCTACAGATCATATTTCAATAAGAAAGACAGAAAGGATCTGTAAAGAAAAGACTCCTGGACCACCTCAGCAGAATGCTGATTCAGAATATCTATGGGCGGAGCAGAGAATCTTTATTTGGAAAACAATTACATAGTCTATTTCAGCCAGTCTGTCTTCTATTAAGCTTCAGATTCTCTAAAGAAAAATTAGAGATCTAGTATCTTTTTGTTATCTGAATTTCCAATTACTTACTCAAAGGTCTAACATAGAATTGCCTCAATTAGATCCCAAAACTTTAAAATGTCACAAAAAAAGCACGACCTACACACTTTCCTGCACACGATAAATAATAGTTTCCAGGAATAAGAGTATAAATTTTTAATACTGGAAAATCTCACACAGAGTTGGATGCAATTTTAATATTCACCTCTAGGTATATTTAAAAATCAAGGTTACTTTAAGGATTACATAAATAAAATAAATGCAATCTTTTTAAGGCAATTAGTGACTATTTAAAAACTGTTTTCCCATATCTGTGTGTATATGTGTGTATATATGTGTACACACACATTGTATATATGCAAGGGGGAGTTGGAGAGTGAATGGATTAAGTTCTCAGCTCACGAGAAATTTTTTGTTTTCATTCTAAATAAAGCTAGGAGGATTTTGAACAGGATTTTTAAAGGACCATTTGCCTTCCTTGTAGAAAATAAACAAAGGAAAACAATAAGTAAAAGCAAGGAAATATGTTAGAAGACTATTATTAAAAAATAATAAAGCAGGGGAGAGATGGTAGTATTTTATAATAGAGTAGCAGTATGGGGGGGCGGTTGTTGAGAAATAGTCAGGATTAAGACATTTTGAATAAAATAGTTTGTTTAATTTTTACTGTGAGATGAGAGATGCCTAATCATCAGAACCTTTTATATATCCTTACCAGAAAAGAACCTTTTGATGGCTATCTGTTGCATAGGCATGTAGTTTCAATAATTAAAAATATAGAATATAACAGAAGACAAAAGTAATACACACATGCTATTTTTAAGCATCTTTGAGAGTAATTTGATATTTCCTTTTCAGAAAATTGTAAAACAAAAATGGATGTTCTACATTATGCTCTGGTTTGAAATGTTTCTAATTTAACCACTTCATAAATTTTATCTGTACAACTTATGAAGGCAGGAAATAATTTTCTCCCTAACTTAAAGAATACATGGGCAAGGTTTTTAACTGATTATTTTAATTATTTTAATTATAATAAGATGAGTCAAGTGGAAATTAGTAAGTTAAATATCTCAAGACTGGAGTATTTTCAAATATAATTCCTTTTACAATTTATAAATTTACAAAAATAATTCCAATTATGGTTTCAATATTAAATAAACAAAAATACTATACCACAAACATCTTTACAAATGTAATTTCAGATTACAAACATTTTAAGTATCAGATTTACAAAAAAATGAATATTATAAGGAGAATCTGTCTTTTTTATTAAACAGCTTAGAACAAATTCAATGTTATGAGGATAAGATTCAGAGCAACTATAGCTCTAACTTAAATTTTCTGAAAATATATCTAAATATTTACCAATCTTAATTATTATTTTTCTCTAAACAACAAAAAAGGAATACCAAGTTCCTTCAGTGAAAACTTCTTGACAGCTTTATTTAACTTTTTTCTCAAGATTTTATTTACTGCTAGTTGAAACTTATTGCCCCTGGATTCAACATAAATTTAATTAAGGCTGAAATAAGGAATCTGGCCCATATAATTCATTACTTCTACATAATGAATTCATCTTTGAGCTCAAACTCATAAAGAATAGAAGAGAAGAGGAAGTGAATATTAACCAAAATAGAGGAAAGCAATGGAAACTGGAACCATGTTCTTAGTGGTTATATTCACCATTTTGTATAGTTACTGAGAGATAATTAGAAAAATATTTCATAAGAAGGCTCTTGATAAGTTGTATGTTTAATATAGAAGATATAAATCTCAATGTACAATGACAAATAAAAGAAATAGAACTTTCTTTAATTTTCAACATTTCTATGTTATTTCTATTTGGAATCCCACTTCATTAGGATGGCAGAGACTTAATCTCAGTCAATGGAAAATCCTTACATTTCTCTGAGTACTTTTTAAAGCTACTAGCACATTGATATCCTGACAAAGGACTGAGTGAGAACCTTTCTGGACAATCTCTCCACGTATGCGGGCTTTGAGAAGACACACATCCAGTTTCTCTGGTTCCTTTGGATAGCTACAAAATAAAATCTTTAACCAATACATATAATTTTTGCATGTTCTTTCAATAATTCTCAGAAAATTTTTATGACTCATTCTTTTGTTTAATCATGACTTCTTTATATTGATACCATAGAATCATGCAATTATGTTCAATTTCCTAATGTAGTATAATGAAAAATATTCTCACAGAATACTCTACATTCTCATTCACATATTCATAATTAGAGGATAAATGCATAATGTCACTAATCTATCAAGGACTCAACTTTAAATAATTCCTTATCAAATAATGACTAATACTTTAACTGTTTATTATCTGAGGGCCACAAGCAGAGATTTTTCTGTTTAGACCACTGTCGCTTTTTAGTAAAATCTTCAATATCACAGCCATTAAATGATCTCTAAGATAGGATTTTGGCACCTAAATCACAATTTTACTTCTCATTCTTATTCTCTAGTTACTTCTGTGAAAAGTTGACATAAGTGGAGCCATTTTAAAATGAAGCCAAAGCAGACATTCCAGAGGAATATCTTGCTCTGTGAAAATTTCAAATGTTTGAACTGGGCAAAATAACCTATGGATCAGGCCAAACCAACATTGCCTTAAAAACAACTGTTTGAGAGCTAACAGGAAAACAGACATCTTGACTACAAGGACTGATGATTATAGACTCTCTTTCTAAAGACAGAATTAGTAATCAGCCATGTAGATCTAAAGAGTAACTCAGCTTGTTAGCACCAATAGGAATTTCTTTTCTGTTCATGTAATTTTTTCCTTCTTTTTCTCATAAAACCACTTGCCTTCACCCTGTCATGGGACACTATTTGAGTTTCTGCCCGAATCTGTGCTTTTTAGAACTGCAATTCTATTTGATCGCAATTGTTACCTCTCAATTAGCTGTTTATTTTTAGGTTAACAATTCAATTCAATTTTTAGGTTAACAATTCAATGTGTTGATGGTCTTTACAACACTCTCAAACAAGTAGTTTTGTAGTCTCTTCCTCAGTCTCAACAGCCCTAATTATGGAACACAGATTGAACCCTATCATCGTTCAGAAATACCTCAAACTTCAAGATTTTAAATTCACTTTTGCATGTTAGGCTTTCTTCCAAAGGAACATCATCCGCAATAATGTCTTTAATTATAATCTCCTTATGAATAATTCTAAAACCCACATATATGTTCTTACTCTTTCTCCTCCATCTAGACATCTATTTTCTAGTTTTATCAGGGTTGACACTGTTAATCTAAAACACAACTGATAACCTTTCTTATCAAAATTCCTTCTCCATTTGTTTCCTATATTGGTTAAATTTTCTACCATATTTTTAGTCACAAGGTAAGAACTTTTGAAAATACCTTTAACTTTCAATGTACCTTTAATATTTTCCCTACTCCATGTTCTGCTAAAATAAACTAGATTTTCCCCTATGTTCTAGCTCAGGATCTCATCTTCCCTAATCCAGACAATTACAGACATTTTCTAACTTTTCACCTATTTTCAGCCTCTTTTCTACATACATTATTTCACATATTGCTATTATAGTTATTTTTCTAACTATAGTTAGATCCTATCATGCCAGACTCAAAAAAAAAAAAATCCAATGACTGTTTCTCCTTGCTGATAAAATAAATACTAATTCCCTATGATATTCGAAGGACTCACTGATCTATACCCTTCCTTAGTGTGCTATAACCTCAAAACTCTCAAAATGTTTCTCTTAACATTTTATTTAATTTCTAATCTTGTAAATATATTCATGATCCTCACCTAGACTGTTATTCCCTTTCCCCACAGCACTGTCACAGACCATCTCACTTTAATAATTCTATGACTTTAAATAAGACACACACGAATATACATGAGGTGCACATACACACATACACATACAATTTGTCTTTTTGAAAGAAGTGTGTAAAATAGCTTCTGTAATAGTCAAAATTACAGACTATCATATTCATCTGCATATTTTAAAATAACTAAGTACTTTTAATACAAGCTAATTAAAAAAAAGAAGCAACTTCATAATTTAGGTGTTTTGAAGGAAAAAGGAAAATCTTAAGTTGCAGTCTAGTGTCCCTATTCTCCAGCCTCTAGTCTCATGATATAAGGCTTTACAGTCAGGCATGTATTTGTGCTCCAAGGATGGTTGTGAG
Organism: Pteropus medius; assembly: GCF_902729225.1. Classification (NCBI taxonomy): domain Eukaryota; kingdom Metazoa; phylum Chordata; class Mammalia; order Chiroptera; family Pteropodidae; genus Pteropus; species Pteropus medius. The sequence continues at coordinate 4,822,748 of NW_024351729.1, forward strand.
CCACCCTTACCACAGATGCAGTGCTTGGTTTCTTGTAGAATAAGACAAGGTTCTGCAGCTTCCTCCAAAGACTACTGTTGGGGTGAGATTTTAGGGATGGGGAGGCAAAGTAAAAGGGATAGAGCTCAAGAAAATATTCTAACAAAATGCAGGTTATTAAAGTTTAGTGATCTTAATATGTGATTAAAACTCAAAACTTTTTTAGAATTTCTTACTTTTTTCTATTTCTTCCACACCAGCACAAGGATATCCTTAAAGTTAATACTTCCTGTTGGTCTAATCCTTCTAAAATCTCTGTCAGAAAGTATAAATCAAATTACCATTGTTTCAATTATTGTAGCATACTTAGGAAGGTATTTTATTAATTGTGACATTCTTTTCTGTAGGTTCAGATGATTTATATAAGCCAAACATATTGAAACCCTGCACATGGACAGTTTTTAGGATCCATATACTCTTGGGAGAAAATCATGTTAATAGGCTGCAGGACAAAAGAAAATATCATTTCACTGACATTTTGTTTTTATTTTTTTTCTTTTTCAGTGGCTAAAATAAACAAACAAGGAACCAAATAAAACTAAAAATCTTATAAATTTTGTTTTTCATGAAACATTGATTAAATATCAATAAAGTGTTTGAATCATTAGATTGTTACAGTGAATTTGAAATATTCAAAGGAATATGTCTGTCAAAATTCCACTAGGAAGTAAAGATTTCAAACTGGAATTAGGTCAGTATAGCTTATATTTATCATTCAATGAAGAAAGAAATGGTTACTTATCTCTGACAGTATAAAAAGTAAGGAGACAAAATTGTTATGTGAATTAAAATTTGCTAAATCTCTGTAACATACTTGTAGCTGATCTTCTTGACTCTCTTCTCTTGTTAAAGCAGGACTATACACATGCCACTAGGAAAAAGATGTACAATATATAGAGAGACAGGTAGAACAATAGATGCACAGACAGAAAGATGGGATGGTGATAAAGAAGAAAAGAAAGAAAGAGGACTTCTAGAAACAGGCCCTAAGATTATTAAACAAAGAAAAACTATAAAATATTATAAAACATTACTTTATTTCTTAGTTCTAGTTATTCTTTATTTGAAACCACATTTCCAGCTTGTCATGTGAAATTTACCATTTGTAAGTTGTCTTACAAATACCACTAGCCATATGTGGCTATTTAAGTTTAAATTAATTAATTAAGATTAAATAAAATTAAAAATTCAGTTCTTTCATCACACTAGCACTATTGCAAGTGTTCAATATCCACATGTAACTAACGGCTATGACACTGCACAGCCATGGACAGTACTTTAAAGACTATGAGATCTTATAGAATTCCAGAAAGCACCCTGAATTATTGCATTGAAACAAGTTCTTACTTTTTTTTTTCTTGAAAGGACTTATAATTTAAAAAAATAGTTAATGTATTCAGTTAAAAAGAAACATTTCACTAACTTTCAGGTCTTATTCATTTGGTAACCATAGTTCACAGCAGAGTATAAACACAAAACGGAAATAATCCCTTGTTCAAAATTGACCAATTATTTATGAAAAAGCTCAAAGATAATAAGAAACAAGACTCTGATGAGCACAAAAATTCTTCACTAATTTGTAAATGTGCTTATGATTTAGAAATACCTGATGATCTTCCACAATTTGAAAATGGAATTACTAAGTAGCATTTGCAGGTTTATAAGATGTTTATAGGATTAGCTCCTTTTCGATTTTTCAAATGGCATAGACTGAGCCACTTAAAAGACTTAACTAATTTGACAGATTACTAAATTATTACGGTCTGTAAGCTTTATTAAAATCACAAATCACTGTCACATTTTTGTTAACTCTAGAAATTGTACTTTAAAAACTAACAATTATAGTTTATATTTATTGAATACTTACTATGTACATTATCTCATTTAGACCTCTTACAACCTTATGTTTATTATCTCTATTTTGTGATGCAGAAATGAAAACTCAGAACATTTAGTTAACTTGCTCAAAATCACATTTCTAGAAAATGGTGAAGCTAGATTTTGAAATCTGGCAGATTATCTCCATTGTTCTACTTGAAACTTTCTATGATAATACTGATGTTTCCTTTATTTATTTGATGGAGAATTTTTAAGCATCTCTTTATGTGCACATGTGTGTGTGTGTGTATATGTATGTGTGTGTGTTTGTATACACATAAACATACTAAGCACTGTTCTTTTCTTCCCTGGGGATATAACAGAACACACACACACACACACACACACACACACACACACACACACACACACTTGAATCTGCATTGAATCTTTACTTTATGTCTTTTAATTTATGAGAAAATGTAGCTATGAATATAAAATTTAATATATTTCTGAAGATATTCTTCATAAAATGTTTTAGAGCTTGGATTATTTGAGTCCCAGTAATTACTTGGCTTGATTATAAATGAATCACTTTGTTTGTATATAGTTTCGTAATTTAAAAATAAAATCTGATAAGCAATGAGAAAAAAGGCATAGAAAAAACAAATGAAATATTTTATTTTTCATAATAAAAATAATGAATGAAAAAGAACAAAATTATTTTCAAAGGCAATTAATTACACATATATAATTTCACAAGATGCCAGCTTTGCTAAAATTCTGTCATTTGAAAGGGAATTTTTGCCTTCAATCTGAAAGCCTAGTACCTAACATTTAATATGCATATGACATATTTGTGAAGATTTAACTACCTGAATAATGTATTTAATCAAGAAACTTAAATGTAATGGTTTTTCAAAGACTGCTGATTAGAAAAATACATTATCAGCTCCCTAAAATTTAAAAGTAAGTGCTAATAGTATTCATAATGCTCATTTAGAATTTAGATTTAAGCCCTGAAATAAAAGTTGAATATAAGAACTCAAATATGCTTTCTGATTTAACTCATAATGCATTCATCCAATTCCATACACAATAGTGAATAAGAGATAGCTTCAAATTAATAAAAACAATATGTAAATTTTTATCATAGTTATAATAGATGAATAAAATACTTTTTTTGAAATACCTTTCTTCTTTTCATCTGAACATTCAATAAGCCTAATAAGTATGAAACTTTGATACGGAACTGTTGTACAGTATAACACGATAACAAGTTTCCCAGGATATTACAGTTGGGGAAGAACAAGTTCACAAGTGAGCATTTTGTGATAATCTCCCACCAGCTAAATTATTTGAACTCTACTTTATTCTTTTCTCTTTAGTTAGACATTCTCTTTCTCCAAATAGCTCAAAGGATGAGGGACTGAAATTGTTACTCAATATCACTCAAAATAATTGAGAATGTACAATGTTGTCTCTTAAATAATTGTCATGGCTGCTGTCAAGATGTCAAAAGTGTATTTCCCTCCAAAACAAGCCCTTCCTTCTGAGTGCTTTGTTCATCCTTCAAGAAGGAACACTGTCTTTTCAGTGTGCACACTAGGAAATCCTACCGCAAGTTATTCCCAATAAATAGGTCTTTCCCAATCTTCACTGTGGAGCTGAAACTTTCTGTATTTGAAATTCTAGCCCTTATTTCTTTAGAGGGCTTTAGTACGAACCTCATATAAACAAATGTGAGACACATGCACTTGCCACCTGAACTTCCAGGCATTATCTACTTCCCTCACAGTATAAGTAATTAATTAGTTGTTTCTATCAAGATTTATTATATGTTTACTCCGTTCCTGGCACTGTGCTTGGAATGGTAAATATAATGGTGAACCACATCAGATGTGTCCCTGCCCTAATGATGCTTAGTTCAAAGGGACAGAAACAATAAACAAATAAGGGCACAGTTGACAGGAATACTTCTTTGCTTAGAGGTTTTGCATGTCCTCATTCAGGAAAACTTTGCAGCACTTGCAATGTTCTGAACAATATTCCTGACATTGGATGGAAGACAGAGAACGCAAAATTCCTGGTAACATTCTTGACGTTCATCTGAAATGTAACATGCTTCCTCCTCTGTTTATTATTGCTCAAACTGTAGTGCTATCGACATACATTTTTAAAATCTAGTTGAATCTTTTAGAATGTTAATCCACTTTGAAGTGGAAATGGATCGAGTATGCACTTCAGTGTGCTGGCCAACTCGAACAAATCACATGGTATCCAATTCCCTCGATTCTTCCCATGAGTTAGTGAATTCCACCTATAGAACCCTCTGCGTACTGCTATTGTGCAAAATATATTTCCTCCAGAGTACACAAGTAACTATTGGAATCTTTTAGAAATGGATAGTAAAATCATATATTAGCATGTATATGACATCAAGATTTCTACTTTATGAATTCAAAGGCAAACATTCTTAATCAGTATTCCCTAATGAGGTAGCACATCCCAGTGACTGCATGTTCTTTGAAGTAAAAGTTCATGAGTTTTAAAACAATTTTCTCAGTGAATATATACAATCAAGTCACCTCAACTCTCTGTGGCTTCACTTTCTCATTTACAAAACAGAGATAACATTTTGTAAAATAATATAATCCATGTAAAACACTGGAAGCAGTGTCTTGTACATAATACATATGAAATTATATTGTTTTATGGATATTAAATGCAATTTAACTAATCTATAACAAAATACTATGTACACTAATTCTAAGGTTTTGCTGCAACGAATAGTTCTCATATATGTTAAATAAATTGAAATTGATTTTTATAGAAATACACCTTTTTAAATTCCCAGAAAGTCTCCCATAACATAGCAAATATCTAACATGTAACCAGATAATAAATTATTGAAAAAATCAACTGTATTATTGTAATATGCATTGTCAGGATAACATAGAAATCATCGCCTTTTATACACACTCACAGCAACCACTTACAAGAAATGACTATTCTACATTTTGAGCTCTACTACAGTTCTTTCCATTTGCCTTGCCTAGAATTTCTTAGGATTACTCCTTAAACATCTTAAAAAATCAGCTCTATTCTCATTTACTTTGGAATTGCTATGAAAAATATCATGGTCAGTAATGACATGTTTTCAACATCTGTACAGTTCCTTCACACCAGTTTCACTTACATTTTTCTGATGGCCATGTTTTCCAGTCCTGTGGTAGGTGTTAGAAATGCAAAGATGAATACATCACCTCCTTACTGTAAGAACTCCAACAGGCAGATGCCTATGAAAGAGCATCTACAATAAAAAGAGAAAAGTCCTGATTAGCATTACAAAAAAAATGCACAGAATATAGGACATAATTAAATCTAACTGATTGAGTCAGGTCACTTTTAATGAAATAACATTGAAGATGTACTCCAGAGAAGCTAAGCTGAAGGGAGCATTTTTAAAGAAGAGGAAACAGTCTAGTAAAGGAAAGAAGATGTAAAAAACTGTTGTGATGGGGGAAGCAGTGAGCACTTCAGTTTGGCTCAATGTCGAGCACCTTGCAAAAGGGACAGAGAATGAAGAAGCAACACAAGTTAAGTGTGAATTCTATAAGGAAAGGGTAACATTTGTAAAAACGTATTTTATATGAATTAATATGAGTACACTATACTGTAGAGAGCATGAGGTGAAAACAGAAATATGGAAACGGATTAAGAAACAGTTGAAAAACTAGAGATGGATAAACTAATATGGGAACTGATGTGAAAAATGAAGGGGTTAATGAGAAAGAAATGGAGAAAGATTTTACCAGATTTGGAGACTTATTGGAGCTTGGAAGAGAAAGAAAATGGAGAGAGGTAAGCATAAGGGGAATTAAAATCTTACACATTAAAATAAAGTTGTTAAAAGAAGTAGGGAAAAGTTTATGAAGCATCGTCAAATGCAGAGAACTTCGGATTTGATATGAAAGGCCAAAATGGTACATTATAAATTATTAAGTTGCAGTAGCACTATGAAAAGAATTGTCAGTTGCAAATATTTCTTTCCCACTCTTGATGCTGTTTCCTATGTGAGGCAACCTCTCTCTGCCCCTCTGCTCTTTTACCCCAAGAGTGCTGGAGTATATGTGAGAAATGGAAAGAGAACATTTCACGTGAATTCATTTCTTCTCTTTTCTCTCCCGGCAGCAGTATTAACTTTATTCTCTTCTGTCCTCTGGAATGCAGCTGATACATGGAGGTCTGTGCTAGTCTAGCACTGCCCCTGTCTCAGCTGGTGAGTCTGCAGCATTGTTGAGTTCAGGTGTCAGCCACAGTTGACTGCAATATTAACTAGATAATCCAACATTGTTTTTATTATTATATTGATATGTTGTTCTCCTATTTGTTTTATGCTCTTGTTTTATTTTCCAATTGTTGAGAACTTAAGAGAAAAAAAGAATATTCATTATTTACTCAGTTAACAGACCCCAACATCAATGTGTTACAAAGAACAGTTGGTAAATTGAGTAAACTGAGCCAAGCAGGGAATGAAGGGTAAAAAAAAAAAGCAGCTATTTAATGAAATATTTCAGTGTTCAGTGATATGTAAAATTGGACACGGTAGTGAATTTAAGAATAAAGATGAAAAAGCATATTTGAAAAAGAAGAAGAAAAAGAAATCCCAATGTATGAAAGAATATGTAAAAATTTAGATAAAGATATATATAGCTCTGTGCACTTGAAGAACAGCAGTTCATTAGAGAATGAAATTTCAAATCCTTAAAGTTCTAACTTTTTATTTCCTTCTATAGATATGTCTTCACTTACTTTTTAAAAATTTTATTAAATGTTCGGGTGACATTGGTTAATAAAATTATATGTTTAAAGTTTACAATTATATAATACATCATCTGTCTATCGCATTGTGTGTTCACTGCACAAAGTCAAATCACTTTCTGTCACCATATATTTGACCCCCTGTACCCTTTTCTACCTCACGCCACTCCCTTTCTCTCTGATAACCACCATACTATTGTCTGTGTCTGAGTTTTTGTTTGTTTGTCTTGTTCATTTGTTGCTTTCAGTTTTGTATCCCACATGAGTGAGATCATATGGTTCTTGACTTTTTCCATCTGACTTATTTTGCTTAGCATGATGTTCTCAAGATCCATCTATGTTGTCACAAATGGCACTATTAGAATGGCTATTATCAGGATAAGTAATAAAAAGTGTTGGACAGGTCATAGAGAAAAAGGAACACTCATACATTGCTGGTTGAGTGCAAATTGGTGTGGCCACTATGGCAAACAGAATGGAGATTCCTCAAAGAATAGAGCTATCATATGACTCTGCAATCCCTCTTCTGCATATCTTCCTGAAAATTTGAAAACACATTTGTAATGATATAGGTACCCCTATGTTCCTTGCGGCATTATTCACAGTGGCCAAGATATGGAAATGAATGCAGTGTCCTTCTAAAGAAGATGTGGTACATATACAATGGAATACTACTCAGCCATAAGAAAAGACGTCTTCATGTAGTTTTTATGTTAAGTGAGAAGAATACTCTTCTTTACATTGGTTTACGCTGATCATTATTTTATAAAATAAAATTTATAAAGTTAGTAATGAATGGGGTGATTTCTCCAAACCAAATTGTTTCCCACGGGTGTTACCTTTTATAATGATTCTCTAAATAAAGCAGATAGGCTTTGTGATGTTAACAGGATAACTGAGACGATAAAATCATATAATAATAATAATAATAATAATAATAATAATAATATAACACCAAAAATAACAACACCATTAATAATAATAATATTTAATTCTGGCTTACTGTATGCCATGTATTTCTCTAAGTGATATAACTGGTTTTCAAATATCTAATTTGAATTTTTTCTACAATACGTATAAATTATGTGTTTGTATGCAAAGTAAGGGTAAGAAGTTATTCTCCACCCATAAAACAATATATATATATATATATACACGTATATATATATATTTTTTTTTTAATTTGAAAAAGACACTATCGACATAATATCTGGATGGAAACGTGCATTTGTTATGAGAATATAATGGTGTATAATTTTTTTTTCACCTTGTGACATTGTTTTCTAATAGATTTACAGAAGATAGAAATTTTCATTTCCTTAAAAAACACTCTAGCTTCTCAGTTTGTAACACTTACACAATTGTACTGGTTAGCTAATGAGATGAGTAAATAAATGAATTCTATGAAAATTAGGAAGGGCTGATATGAAATGAGAGAGAGTAATTTACATGTTAAACTGAAAGAAAAATGCAAGCTGGAAAGACTTGTAGTCTATGACAACAGACACCAGTAGCACCTTCTGGCTGTAGTCTATTTTCCTCTGTCACATCTTAGTGTTATCAAGAGAAAAGCAGTCTGGCAGCAACATAAAAATTCCAGAGATTTACCTTAAAGGGCAGGCAAGCAGATTAATATTCTGCCTTGTAGCATATTGTATATCCCAGTCAAATAGAAATCCTGGAATGTTTGCTTTTTTTTTTCTCTGTAAAACCATAAATATTAAAATGTAAGTTATCTTAACTCCAAAGTTCCATAGAAGAGAGAAAAGAAAAAGCTAAAAATTGAGTAAAAATAAGAGGTTGTAAATTAAAACTGACACTTCATAACACTGATTAGAGGTATAGACTCTTGAGGAGCCAGACTACCTGAGGTAAAATCAGAGCTCTGAACTACTAGGTTGAATAACACTAAGCAATTCACTTAGCCTCTCTGTTTCTCCACCTCTTCATCTGGAAAACAAGGATAACAACAGCACCTACTTATAGGCAGGAGATAGTGAGGGTTAAATGAGTTATCAATAACACTGTGTCTCTTTATGACTATCTACAATTAAAACTTGAATAAAGTTTTTCAGATATATTCGATTACTTAACTCTATATAATGCCTAAGAACCTCACAAAACCTGATTCATTTCAGTCATTGGTGTTAATTACAAAGCATTCTCTACTTTTTTAAAATAGAGAAACAGATCTATCTCCAATGATGTTAAGCCTTGATATTAAGCAGTAATATCTGTTCCCATAACTCAAGGTTATTCATAAGAAATCGAAGAATTCGGTAAAAGTCTCTCTAGGATATTTTCTGAAAATATTGGAAAGGCCTTCCAAATTTATAGACTATTTTGCATTTTCAGCTGCATCAGTTTTATGTGTAGAGTGATTATCAGGGGTTAATTGGCAGTACGATTCATATATCAACCTATTACTGAGGTCTGCAATATAGAACTTACATACAACTTAAAATCTTGTTACAATATTAAATTGATAGAACCTTAATGAGAAATGAAATGCTGTTAAAATCAGCTCAAAATGATGATTACTTTTCAGGACCACTCTGCTTTCCTGATATTAGATTTATTAGTTCAGAGTTCCATTTGGATTTATAGCACAAAAGATTTTTCCTTTTTATAGTTGTATAACTTGAAGGCAATGATACAATTAAAAACATGTAACTTACAATGAATGATTGTTAGTCAACTATGGACACTGAAAAAGAAATAGAAAGCATATATATGTATATACACACACACACATATAGTATTCTCATGCTTTTTATTGTAGGAAGCTAGGTCATTCAATCAGAAATCAGAGTATAGTCATCAATGCAGAACAGCCAGGTTTAATGTATACTTTCTACAACTCTTAAAGAATATTTTAATTGAGAAACCAAATGAAAAAAATCCTCATAATTCAAAAAGCAGAGTGCTTATTAATAAATTATATTAAAATAATAAATGTTTCTGTGCTTCATAAGCATTTTATGAATTTTTCTTTTCTTTCATTTCATCATTCATTGGCATGTTTGATTAATATAAAACTGATGTTTCCTCTACTGTTTTGGTCAAGCCCGAGGAAGGCACATATACAGCTGATCAAAAATGTTAATTTTCAGATAAAAGATATTTATACAAGGGATGGCAAAGCATTCAATCCTTAAGTTCTTCCTATGGACCATATTAGTCCTATCGTTAATAAATATACACTCTAAAGTTAAAATACACATCAGCAAACTTTATATTAATATTTTTCAAAAACAAACTGTGAATAATATTCTGCAGAGAGAAAAGATTGATATTATAAACTTCTTTATAATACTAATAAAAGCAGTCTGAAATATGTTATAAATGAAAAAGTCACCTCTGATTATTCAGAGAACATATTCTATTTTTTGTAATACAACAAATAGATATAATCTTTTTATAGACTTTAAAAAAGAAATTGGAAGAAAATGACTACAATTTTTTTTATTATTTCAGTGGTAGTTTTTTCCAGTAGTAGTTTATGCTAAAATTTGGGCAATTAGTGTATGTTTTATTTTTCCTCCATCTCCTGCTTCATTTTGATTGAGGAGCTGCTATGACAGAAAAGAATGGAGCTCCTGGCACTGGGGTGTAGTGCCTGTCATTGCTGATTCTGGCTGCTGCCTTTGTTTTTTTTTCCCTACATTCTGATTTTCCCAGGCACAGTGAGAAAAAATTATAAAATCCATGAGCCATTATAAAATACTATGCTACCAAATGGTTATTTTGAAGAGCTTTTCCATCTTCTAGGTCTCTGTTTATACTTACAAGTGGTAAATTGTTTCATTATTTTCTCTTTAATCTGCAGCATAGGGATGAGAGATTGTTTTCTGTCCTAGAGGAGGCAATCTTATACTGAATACCATTTGTATAACTTCTTATGTTGACCGATCTCATCACATCAATCAAAAACCTTTTTGCACCTTGTAACTTCTGCCTAAAATCTTCCTTTGTTGACTGCTGAGATGGCCTCTTATGAATTTCCATGTCAGAAAAACACTAACCTTTTTGAGAAGATATTCTGGTAGACATAGTTAGTGTTCACCAGAATTCAGTTCTCATTTTCTTTTCTGTCACAAGAAAGACTATACTTTCCAAGCCACTTGTATATGTGGATGGTTCAGAACACTATTCTGACCAATAAAATATTTGGAAACACGACATCTATCACTTCAGGACTATGAAAACATCATAATGATTCTCCATATTTTCTCTCCTCCTGCCATGTCAATCAAGGAGGTCAGGTATACTGGTGATGCAGCTACAAGTATGATACTTCCAAGAGCCTGTATAAAGCTGACACACATTGCCCTGCCCAGACACACATACCATTATTTATGCATGTAAGACATATAGTGTAAGTAAGTGATTATTTTTTGTTTGTTAAGCCACTGAAATTTGAGCATAATCTGACCCAATACAGAATAGCTATTTTGCATTTTTCTCAAGAATTCATGTCACTAGGCAGTATGTTATTAACAACCGAGAAATACTTAGCAGGATATAAGGGTGTGGCAGGACTAAAATGTCCCACTATTTGCTGCCCTGCCTCTCTCTACAAAGCAAATTTCTAAGATAACCAAAATGCAAGAGAATAATGTGTGCGTGTCAAAAAAAAAAAAAAAAAAAAAAATACAGACAAGAACCTAACCTAGATTAAAGGCAGTGAGACAATTTGGAGGAGTAGAGGGTTTAGATTCTAACCCTACTGAATGAATACCATGTTCTCTTCAACAAAGTTCAACAAATAATACCCATAGTTTGTTGTAAACAATTCATCTTAATGAATGCAATGTAATTTGCAAAGTGCCAATAAGACAGTGGACACTCAAAAAATGTTTGCTATTATTCTTATTCTTATTAAGCTAACAGTTCCATATGCATGCTAAAATGTATAGATTTATTAGTATAAAATAATAACATAAAAACTCGTATCCCTTCCCAATGGTAACCTTTTCTACTAACTTAAGATTTCTTTTAACAGAAGTTTGAGTATTTTGAGGTTTAGTATTTATTTTAATGTTTCCTTTAAGGCCAGCTAGCATATTATTGAAAATAATGATGAGTTTTAACTTAGTTGAACTCTCCAAGGAACTTCTAACTCCAAGAAGAAACCCAAAATGCCAAAGGACTGCTTAGAGTTCAGACTGACTGGCTTGCTGCTGGTCCTAACTTACCTTCCAATATATGCTGCTGTGGACTAAAATGAGTTGAGGAGAAAGCAGCTCAGAGAGCAGCTATAAATTCAGGACACAAAAGCACATTATGTATTCCTTCAGGATGAAGACCATACATTATTGATATTTGTACCTTAGCATATAACACTGCTCACACATTGTGATAAATAATAAAAATATTGTAAATAATTTTGCAATGCAGTGTACATTTATGATATATTTTTCATGATTTATGGGTTATTTATTAAAGTTCCTCATCTTTATTTTAAATGCTTTTTAAAAATTCTATGTAATTAAAATGTGTTTTATTAATTTTTATTAAATGCTCTTGAGTTTACTTTTATATAATCTATATTATATAATCCAAGCATATAGATAAATATAATACTAATTTCAAAATAATCTTGTTTTCTAAATATATGGGATTTTCATTATTATTATCCATTTCTCCAAATCCATATTTCATTGATCAATTTCTATTTGAAGGCCTTTGCAAAAAAAAAAAATAGAATTAATTTTCTATAAAGCACAAATAAGCGTGAGAGAAACAAAAAATATAAAATTTCACCAGATGTTTCCCATTAGCAATTCTTGGAATCAATAATGCAGCAAAATATATATCATATTATTAGTGATCAAAGTTATGATCATTCCATATCTGTTTGTATTTGCTGAGAAATCTTGGCAAAAATAATTTTGCATTTTAAGTCAAATTCACAACAAGCTCACATAAAAAGTCACATAAAAAGTCTTATTTTGAAAGTTTTAACAAAAATTTATTGACCATATTGAATTATTCTTTTTTCCTCTCAACATATTTCTATTTGTATTTGAGATATTGCGGTAAAGAAAATCTTAAACCTAACAATCACCTTGCAATGAAATAGTTTGTTCTCCATACTGGGAAAGGAATTCCTTTTAATAGTTTCAAATAGGATAACAAAGTAACTTGAGTCATCTGACATAATGTCCATAACTTATGAAGATGCAACTGAGATTTGTGATAAATTTAGCTGCTTCTAAATTTTTCTCATTTTATTTACTTGTTGAATATTTACATTGGAAGCCCATAATTCATAATGACATTAACTTGATTGAAAAAGACTGTTTTGCCAAAAGGATCTTTTTTCTTACTTGGGGGATAGAAGATAGATAAATGATGATGATAGATAGATAGATAGATAGATAGATAGATAGATAGATAGATAGATAGATAGATACATACATACATACATACATACATACATACATACATACATAGATAGATAGATAGATAGATAGATAGATAGATAGATAGATAGAAAATAGATAGATGATAGGTAGATAGATAATAGACAGACAAACAGATGGTTATAGTAATGATATATCCCAATTTTTACCACAAGGTTTCTTAAGAGTGTGGTCCATAAAGTCATTATGTTCTAAAGATGAAGACTCAAGAGTATTATTTGTCTCCTAAGCCATTTTCTGGTTTTAGTTATTATTTTCATAAAAACTGATAAACAACTTTTTGAGTGACTGTATTTTCCTATCATATATTTTCTATTAATATTGGGTGTTATTTATGTGTGTTTGAATATATGTGTGTTTCATGAATTTAATGCTAGCTCCATCACTTAATATTTTCTTATTTTGTACAACTTGCTCAAACTCCACATGGCTCAGTATCTTTACTTATAAAATAGGGATTGTCAAACTGGCCGACCAATAATTTTTCATGAAAATTAAATGAGATATGAGTCAAAATAATTCATTTTATAGGATGTGGGAACACTGCATCTTAGCTATCACCATGATCATCATTCCATTCCTGAACATCAATAACGACTAAATTTTCACTAAGTTTCACAATGTACATACAGTTTTACAATGTATGACAGATGGTCGCTTTCTTTCAAATGCTTTCTCTATCTGGTGTTTTGATTTTCAATTCTAAATTTCTCTCTAATATTTCAGAGATTTCAGCTTTTGTAATTTTGAAATTCTGAATGACATTATCTTCTGGACCCCAAAACAACAAAAATGTTTATATATCTCATAGCTTAATGACTTATTTATTAATTTTTGCTAAATTTTGTGATATTATCAAAAACTTTTAAAAGATATTTGAGTTAATGTTGATATAGGAATATTTATTCTTACATTAAAATATGTTATTTACTCCATCTATTTATTTACATAAATAAACAGTTGTACATAATCTTAGCTGTTATACTTGTCTATCAACTTGTGTAGATTCTTAGATAGTGCAGAAAAAAAAGAATGAAAAACCAAGCACCTTATATTCACAAAAATAATCTTTCAAAACTGTGGCATAATGCAAGTTCCTAGATAGAGAATTCATTGCCAACAGATTTACCTTACAAGAATCACTAAAAGAAGTTCTGGATAAAAAACTGACATAAGACAATAATTCAAATCTACAAGAATAAACACAGAGCCAGTTAAAGTCAATATTCAGGTAAGTATTAAAATGGCAGATATAAACACAATGCTAACAATAACAACATGATATGTGAATATATCTCTGACTTTTGATTTAATTGTTTAATATATTTAATGTTATTGTTATGCTTGGATTTTCATCTGTCATTTATTTATTAGTTTAGATTATTTTGACATTTGCACAACTCTGTGAATATATTGGAAACCATTAATTGGACACTCCACAGGTGATTTATTTATAGGAATTCTATCTTCATAAAGCTGTTAAAATGAATATATTAATAAATGAAAAGGAAAATATTATGACTATTAGGCATTGATATTTAATGTAGCAATATAGGGTAATATGTTTATAGTTTATAGTTTAATAATTTCATTTTAAGCAATGTCTCATCTGCAATATAGTGCCTCTAAGTGTGGAACTGCATGTAACTCTGTGGAAGATGAAGTGGGGCGGGGTGTTCTTGTATGTTTGATTTATTTTATTTCCAGAATTTTTTTTACCTCGTAATACTCATTTTCCTAGCTTGTTCAAGTTTCTTCAATTTCTTATTCATCTTGAGAATTTTAATTAAAATATTTTAAGTTGTACTCAATCTTTGAATTAACAATTATGAGGGTATTTCCTCTGATATCTCAGCTTGAAACTGTTCTCTCTAATTCTATATATACCTGAATTTCTCTAATTTCTAAGTAAAAATTCTGTGCTAAATAAAACTATGTCATGGTACATCCTTGCCCCAGTTTCCTCTGCTCTAAAATTGAGAATTGTCCTGGCTTCTAGTTGAAAAATTATCTGATTCATTCCCCTCTTATGTTTCTTTTGACTGATGTCTCTTCCTTTCTGTTTATATTTTCCAGATTTTCTTAAAAGTTCTAACCAATTAATTATCCTTAGCAGCATTATCCTTACCATCACCTACTACAGAAATATTACTTAGTATGTATCAGGTACTATGCTCTATTTTATTTTTTGCCTTCATAATCAATTTTAAGTATTGAAATGGCCTAGTAATAAAGATACTTAAAATTCCATTTGTAATTTGAAAAATTTGAGCTAGAGAAGTTAAAGATCCTGTCCAAGATAACATAGCTGTTAAGTAGTAGAGTTGGTATTCAAGCTTGTGCCTGTCTGATTATAGAGTTCAAGCTATTTACCACCATTCTGCTTATGAATTTGTAATATACTTACATTATCCTTATTTTATGCATTCTAAATTTTTTTCATGGGCTTTTGGTTAAGAATAGTTTCATGGGCTAAACTCTTCATCTGGGAATCTCATATTTTCCTGTTTCTCAAGTCTTTGGGGAAATAGCTTATCCATAAGTTAGTGGAGAAATTTGCAAATGAAGATCAGCGTTCCACTTGCCACTCTTTCTGAAATGTAAATCCATGTCCAGATTTAATTAAATTCACACTTCAAATTTATATTAGACACACTGACTGATTTAAGGAGATTGACCATGCAAGAATGAATAAATGAATGAATGAATGAATGAATACAAGTAGGGTCAAATTAATCATTGTTCAGTTATGCAGAAATGAGAATGACTCACATAAATTCACTTGGGTTAATTTTAATATAGTATATCTATATAGCACAGCCTTAAATTTATAGTAAAGTAATTGTGTTCAAGTTGTTGCTGCATTAAAGACAGACCATTCTTGTATAGTCAGCATAAATATTTTAATTTGAGATATGTCTCAGCATTTTCAAATTTGAAGAGAATGAAAAGACTAATCTGCTAAATCGTTTACATAAGAATATAGATTTTAATTTTCTTGATTTTCTATTTTATCTCTAAACATTTAGCTGCCTTTGTGTGAGGTCGATTACTTTGGCCAAATGATGAAATTAATTTAATTTCATTTCAATAGGTACACTGAGTTTCTGAAATTGTGACTTTTTAAATATTTGTTATTAAAACATTTATATATCTTTAAAGTAACTACTTTAATCAGCCCTTTTGGAATATAATATAAAGCTATATATGATTATAGATACTTTTAAATCACTTTTCTTACTTCATATGTCATATAAACATATGCTCACCACAACGATAACCATCAAGTATAATTTGTTTTGGAAGTTAGCCACTGTCTCACCTGCTCTGAACACAAAAACTCAGACATAAGAATGCATTATTCTATGTGGAGTGACAATAATGGATACCTGTATTTACTAAATCTTAAAAAACAAAAACAAAGACTAGAACAAACAAAAACCAGCACTGCAGCTTCACACGGATCTCCAATTTAAATAAGGTTCTGTGGTTTATTATTATTATGTTTTGTTTATACTTTATTTATTTACTTATTCTTCATATCAGCTTCAGGACATAAATAAAATAAATATCCAGCTAGTTTTCTTAAAACAAATACGATGCAAACCCTTTTTTAATTTTCCAAATGATGTCTAAAGTTACCTCACAATCACATTCCAGAACCTCTTTGAGAAAATAACTGAGATGATCGATGTTTAAAATACTTGTTTTCATATGATTGTATGTCACTGTGCAAAAGCCATTTTAATAACTGCATTTTGTATATTAGAAAATATGAATGTCTGGTGGAAAATTCTTAAACAGAAGATGCAATATTCCTTTCGAAGAAGTCTGATTATCTTGGCAATTCTCTTATTATTTGGTTTGATTTATTTCCATTCCTTATTTTCATTCAATTTCTATGGTTTTGGATAAGGTTTATAGCTTTTGGCAGAAGAAAAATAAGTGAAAATGACTTAGTGGGACTGTAATCTCATGAAAGAAATAAATGCTTGTCAATCAAAAAGTTTCAACCTTTACCATGTCTTGACCTTTACATTTTCAAGGTGAGCCTATTATTTAGGGAGTAACATAAAACTCCACAGGAGGGTCTATAATCAATACGATCAACAGACCTTCACATTGTATGTTTAAAGGTGTTAAGAAGATAAATAAATACATCAGAATTTTACCAGTTGGAACAATCCTATATTGGATGTTTGCCTCATCTGAGGATTTACAATTGATTGCTTCTCTATCTCCAACTCCACAATGTTATAGTTCTCAATAACTCTACAAAAGGATAGACCTTTTACTTGTTAACAAATGTTTTGCAGTTTAAAGTTGAAAGCAACTTGCATATTTATCAATTATATCAACTGAAAGAAAAGGAAGGCAAAATTACATATTTTTTTTGAAATTACATTTTATAATCATGCTTCACTCTTTATTCATCTATTAAAATTTTTTAGTGGCTACACTAAGTGACTGTTCTGTTTTATCAGAACATCATGATGTCAAAATTACATTTTATAATCATGTTTCCCCTTTTATTCATCTATTAAATTTTTTTTTAGCACCAACACTATTTGACTGTTCTGTTTTCTCAGGACATCATGATAAACAAAAGATATATTATCTTCCCTTTTAGATCTTATATACTAGTGCAGAGATCAATTTTAAACATTTAAGAGGACATTAAAGTATGTCATTAAAATTATGATAATCTGAAAGGAGAGAGATATGATAAGAGCATATGACAAGATACCCTGACCTAGCCTGGATGGGTATAAGAAAACATACAGAAGAGTCACGTGAGATGTCTTGAAAAGATAAAAAGAAATTAAGAGCATGGGAAGTATGACTTAGGTGGATTTAGGAGTAGAAGTTTCTTACTTAACCATAATGCCATTATCACTTCTGAGAAAATTAATACTAATTACTAATATTAATCAATATTCTGCTCATATTTATATTTTTTCAATTGCTCACAAATATATATTACATACCTTTGTTTGTTTGTTTGAACCAGGATCCAATCTAAAGTCACATAATGCATTTGATTTCCATATCTCTTTATCCTCAATTTTTTTCTAGCTTTATTGTGGTATAACTGATAAGTAAAACTGTTAATATTTAAAATAGCCAATGTGATAATTTGATGGTGCAAATATATTATAAAATGATTATTGCAACTATGTTAACACATCTATTACCTCACACGCCTTTGTTATCCTTAAGATCTTCTCACTTAGCGAATTTTAAGTATACAGAACAGTGTTATTAACTATGGTCACCACGCTTTACATTATATCCCCAGAACTTCATCTTATAACTGAAGGCTTGAACTCTTTAACATCTTCCCACATTTTCCCCACCCTTTTGCCCCAGGCAACTGCCAATCTAGTCTTATTTGTATGAATTTGGCTTTTATAGGTTACAGACATGAGTGAGATCCCATAGTATTTATCTTCTCTGGCTTTTTTCACTTAACCTAATATCCTCCAGTTTCGACCATGTTGGAGAAAATGACAAATTTCCCTTCCTTAGAATAATATTCCATAATGTGTGTGTGTGTGTGTGTGTGTGTGTGTGTACATCTTTATCCATTTATCCACTGATGAACTCTTCAGTTGTTTCCATATCTTGGCTATTGTAAATAATACAATAAACATTGAAATGCAGATATCTCTTCCACATCCTGTTTTCATTTCCTTTGGATATATACCCAGAAGTGGGATTGATGGATCATATCGTATTTCTATTTTTAATTTTTTTAGAAACTTCTATTGACTTCCATAATAACTGTAATACTAATTTCATAATAATGTAAATACCAATTTACATTCCCACCTACAGTGTACAAGAACTCCCTTTTCTCCACATTCTCGCCAACATTTGTTATCTTTCTTTTTGATAATAGACATTCTAACAGGTATGAGGTGATATTGTTTTTTTGATTTACATTTCCCTGATGATTAATGATGTTGAGCATCTTTTCATGTACCTATTGGCCATCTCTATGTCTTGTTTGGGAAAATGTCTATTATGATCGTCTGCCCATTTTTTAATTAGATCGTTTTTTGGCTATTGAGCTATAAGTGTTCCTTATATATTTTGGACATTAATCCACTATCAGACATTTGATTTGAAAACATTTTCTTCCATCCTGCAAGTTTCTTTTTCATTTTGATGCTTATTTCCGTTACTATGGAGCAGCTTTTTAGTTTCACATAATCCCACTTGTCTAGTTTTGCTTTTGTTATTTGTGCTTTCGATGCCAAATGATCATACATTTCCTCTTACACCATTTAGTTGGATCTTGTTTCATTTTATTTTCATTGTATCTTACAATGTCTGCCTTTTTATTGGGGTGTTTTGACCATTTGTGTTTAATATAACTATTAATTTAGTTGAGATAATTCTATTACCCTGACATTTGTCTCCTATGTGATTCATTGGTGTTTCTTTTTACTCTATTCTTGTTTAAAACTTGTTTTTTTAGAAATTCAATTTTATGTTCATTATAAATTATTAGCTAATACTTTTTGAATGTGGGCAGGCACTTGTGTCCATTGTTGTTCTAAATTTTACATCTCTAACTTATCACATCTACTTTAAAATAATTTAGAACCACCTCATGTGTAAGATAAGAAACACAAATAATTCCAATTTTCTCTCATACATTTGATATTTTTGTCATACATTTTTCTTTTACATATTTGACCCCAAATTCATTGTTATTATATTTTAAACAGTAAATTATCTTTGAGAGTATTAAAAATCAAGAAAAAATATATTATCGACATGGGTACCAATTCGGGCACTTTCCTTTGTCTTCTGGCAATGACTTTCTAATCTTTTATTTTCACATTTTTATTATACTAGCTTTTGAAAAAAACTTCATGATGAGTATAAAAATCTAGATTACTTTTTGTCCTCTCTGCCCATTTAAGATATTGTTCAACTCTGTTGTGCTGTGCTTTTTCACATGTCTACAACTTTTGGATTGGATGCTGGACATTGTGTATTATGTTTTAGAGTGTTTAGATATTGTTTTCTATCTTTAAGAAATTTGATATTTATTTTTTGACACAGATCTAAGTTACTTTCTGATCAGTTCTATCACTTGGTATTTGTTTAATGCTTTATTAGGATGGGTCTAGTATACACCAGTGCTATTTATACTTAATACTAATGCATGACCTCTTTAGGTCTCAAAGGATCACTCAATGGCTTATCAAGTTCTCTCAAACTGGATGGAAACTGAACGGGCCTGGTATATATTCCAAGAATTGTTTAATATATAGATAGTGGCAGTTGGTCTTCACTCCCTCATATAATTGCACCAAATACATGTATATTAATATTCAGAAAAGACTTAAGGAGGAATCTTTACAGATTTCTGAAGTTGTTATGGTTTGTTTGTTCCTGTGTAACTCCCTTTTCTCCGGCACTCCACCATACAAATTTCAGCTACTTTGCCCTCTGCTGTCAAAGAGATCTCCATTTTCTCTTTGAGATTCCTTCTTTTTTTCATTATCCAAAATTTTTCTCCAGGCCAAAAGCCAGAATGATTAATAGGGTCCTCTGATTTGTTTTCCTTTTCTCAGCGACCACAGTTCTGCAGTGCTTACTGTTCCAGGGTCTGAAAACAAGTCTTTTACATACATTTTTCAGTGTTCTAAGTATTTAAGGCAGTTTCCAAGTTCTATGCCACATACACCTTCATCACCAGAAGCATTACTTTATTTTATTTTTTTAAGTTGCTTTAGAGATAGTGTTTCTTTAGTAAAAATTATTAAATCATATTGGAAAGTAAAAGTCTAAATCTTTTCCTCCTTAGTTTAGCATTGTTTAAGCTTCTTGCTTTTAACAATGTCACTAAGAAACAACATATGACAATAAATAACAATACTTTAATATTGTATTATGGTCAAAATTACCAAAGATGTTAGTGTTTCAGCTGACTCAAGTACCAGCTGTATAAATAAATTAATCAATAACTACCAACATATTCTTATTATTTATAGTTATTTAATTTTAAGTTTTTTTCTAGAAATAAAAATTGAAATACGTGCCATACCCATTTATCTACTTAGTCTTCTCTAATATCTACAGCTTGAGAAATTTGGATTAGATAGCGTTCAAAGAATTTAGAGCTCAAGTATTCACACACACACACACACACACACACATATACACATACATACACACATATATGATATATAATATATGTCATATCATAAAATATAATATAATACAATAAATTATATGTGATATATAATAATACATATTATGTATAGTAAATTTATAACAAATATGGTGCTTTTAACAATTTCCCTTCTCTCACCTCCAACTGTGCATCAGACTTTCTATACATACAAATAATTCAAGTAAAATTATTTCATTTTCTTGATAGAAAAATGAAATTTCAGTACAAATCTTCAGCTTTACTTTCAATAAGTTTGCATCACATAAACTCATCCAAACTAGAAATTTCATAACTTCTCTCATGAGAAACATTATAGGAATAAAGTATAAAGTGAAAATATTGAGAAGATAAATATAAGAATAGAAAAAGGAAGAAAATATTGCACAGATTCTTTTTTGAAACTAACTTCTTATATAAAGTGATTTTCTGTGGCTGAAATTGTGCTTGCTTATAGTCACGCTATTTACAAATCTGTCATAAAGATTTACTCAAAACCAATGTCACTTAACATTAGGGTTGATAAATGCATTTATATTAAAAGGTTTTTCTGAATACATTTTTAACATGAAATGAATTTTAATAGTGACCACTAAAGTTCTAAGTGTAAATGAAAGTCTGCTCATAATCTTATAAATAATAATTTCCCAAGGCTTAATTTCAATATATTCAAATATAATAAAATGGCAAAATAAGTTTTAAAAGGAATTTCTTTGACACTCTCACATGTCATTTTTCTCTTTCTTCTTCAAACAATTATTTTCCAATAATTTTCAGCTATATAGGTAAGACCTCAATAAATATATATACCTAACATCTCCAGTGTGAAATGACTTTGCTCTCTGCTAGAAACATATCAATGAATAATACTGAGATGTTGCCAGTCTAATAAAGGATATAGTGTGTTTTTATTCTTTGGCTCTTTAGTGACACTAATAGTGCCTAGTCTTCTGAGTTCATGCTTTGAGCTTCATAGTATTTCATCTTACTTCCATTTAATTAAAATGCCTACTCTTCCAGCCAGCAATTGAGAGAGCACTGATTTTATTCAGTAACATTAACACTGAGGTGCAAAATGCTCATCACCTGGATTTAAAGCATTACTTTACAGGATATTTGATTTTTTTTAAATACAAATGATTAATCACTAGGAAAAGAATAACATTCACAATGCAGTGTGAACTGCAGAATTATGGACAGACATTATTGCACCAAGGTGATTTTAAACATGAAGAAGAAATATTTTGAGACATGTTATATGTCAATTTATCCCTAAAATAGACAGCTGTTCAACTTGGCACCTGTAACATTTAAAAATAACTTCAAAGCCAATTTTAAGGAATGATTTCAGCTAATTTGGCTATTCAAAATTTGGGACTTACATTTGTACACATGTGTAGCCTTGGTGATTAGAAACAATGGGATTATAAATATTCTTTTCCACAGTCTCCCAAACAGAAGGCTACAATAAAAGCAAAGGTTAGTAAAAAATATGTCTAATATACAAACATTTAATATCAGGCTGGAACTGAAAGAGTCAAATGAAATTTAGTCTCCAAAATTGACTTTGAAAGAATATTTCATATGTTTTACATGTAAGAAAGCAACTTCCCATAGAAACAGTATAGCACAAAGATTTCATTAATTTAACTGTTTTCTCCTTCCTCAAGTTCTTGTTTGTTGTTTTTCTATGGACTTTAAGAAATTTTACTCACTTTAATGGTAACTCAAGTTTTCTGGAGGATCCAGTTAGTCATGGGTCAAATATATGAATAGTGCAAGCATATGATTTAAAGATTTTTTAAATTTATTTTTTTGTCATAAATTATCGTTTTAAAGAACAGTTGTTTAATGTGCTATTGTTTTTATTACCACAATTGTAAAATGCAATTTAAACTCACTTTTATTTCTATGATTATAATGTTCATTTCCTAACCTTTTATGTCACAGTTTTTTAGTTCTTAAATGTTTTTTCATGCTCATTTTATTAGTGTATGTCTTTATGTATTTTCAAGAAGATGATCTGAATGGTTTCTGAGTCCGTAAAGACATACATATATTTTTCTCTCTTTCCAAAACAAATAAAAACATGACTAAGTATACATTCTAGGCCCATCTATAATCATTTCAAAAATAGTGTAAGCAATATTTAATTATCTTTGAGCATTTTGCATTATTAAGAAAGTGTATAAGACATCTAATTTTTATTCTGTAACTGGCAAGCATTTTCAGCCTCCACATTGCCATTGCTTAGGAAAGTTTCTAATATTAACCATATCATTGTTATTGGCCTATTTTCTTTCTTTGATGAATAGAGATCCATCTCCATCTACATTTTTACAACAGGCAGGTTGTGTGGTGGTCCTTGGCCTTGTCCATTAAGCTATTTCTTAAAACTATAGCTAAAAAGAAATGGAAATTCATCTCATGTAGTCCTCTTCAGCTGAAGTATAATCCTTTTTTTCTACTACACTCACTATTTTAATTGAGGAAATGCAGTCCATTTCTATTCTTCAGCATGTATAGCAATCATAAACCTTAATGTCCATGCACCTTGCCTAGACTGTTTTATTAATTAAGTCAGTAAATCACTTCCCCATCCACACCCACCCACCCACCAACATTCTCCCATTTCTTATCTCATTTGTTTTGTGATGGAGAATAAAAATAACTTTATGTACTACATGGGAGAGTGAAATGTGAGATATCTTCTACTGTAAAAGACACTCCCAAACATAGAGGCATAAACAATAGTGAACATGTATCTCATACAGTTTCTGTGGGTCAGGAATTTGACAAAAGCTTAATTAGTTAGTTCTGACTCAATTTCTCTCATAAGTTTGTGGCCAAGATGTTAGCTGAGGATGCTGTCACCTTAAAGATCAATGGGTCTGCAGAATCCAATTCCAGGATGAGTCATTTACAGAACTGGCAAGTCCCTACATGATGCCATGTTGCCTGTTGACAGGATATTTAAGCCCTTTGACATAGACCTGTCCACAGAGCTCCTGGAGTGTCCAAATCATGTCTTGGTTTTCACAGTAATGAGTGACCCAAGAAAGAGAAAGATGAAGATAGCATGTCTTTTATGATCTAAACTTGGAAGAAACACACCATAATTTCTACACACCATAATTTCTACAATAATGATTTACATAGGTGAGCCTTATATTCAGTATGAGAAGAGACTGCATATGTATGTGAATACTAGTCAAAAGGGATCATTAGGGGCCATCTTTGAGGCTGGTATTACACCTAGCTTCATCACAAACAGCCAGCACGGAGGTAATAAAACTCTCTATTTTTGTGTTTAGAGCAGGCCTTGCATTGTTGAGCCTCAGAGCAAAGAGTGGTTAAAGATGAAATCACCTTGATTGACTTTTTTAGGTATTTTATCTTTTTTTTCCTGTGAGAATGTTTGTTACATCTTGGATTTACTGAATATTGGACCTGATTTCTTAAATGGCTTGTGTTTAGTGAATATTGGGTCCTTATTCTGATAATGTAAGTTCTAAATGCAATGTTGTGATTTTGCAATTTTTTGTCTTTATATGTGCTTAATTTGGGAGAAATTAATCCAGTGATTAATAGCCATATGCCCTTCTTTATTTTCCAAATAAGAGAAAGTCTACCCTTGTTAACTTGTTTTTTTAATTCATGTCTAGAAAAAATAACGTTAAGAACTTTAATGTCATTAAGACTGATGGAAATATTAAGAAACCTTATGTAAGTAGAGAAAATCATCATCAAGTCTATTTTTATCAGTACTTTTAATTTTCATTATATTATATATTTTTACATCAACTATACAAAAGATGTACAAACCAAGAACATCATCATACAATATTGTAAATTCCAGTTGAAAGAACAAAATATATATATTAAAAGAAAGTTAAAATGTAGGATGTGCTAGCTTCAGAGAATGGGAAGTTAAAGATAGATTTGTCAAGACTAAATTTTTTAGATAGAATAATAAAAAAATTACAAAAAGTTACTTTTATTATTCAATTGATTATTTTTGCACTTTATTCTATATCAAGAAAAATGGATTTAAAAGGTGGGATGCAAGTCATAGTCATGGGTATTTTAAGTAAAGTAAAAGGACTATACTTATATCTCTACTTACTGTACTTGATGATATAATGTTTGGTAACAGAAATTTTTACTACTATATGAATTATTGAATTATTTCTTTTCCAGGATTGAAATACTATTTTTCTTCCTTGGTATGATAGTGAAGCTTTAAAGTCTTGTCATTGATGTGATATTTTATTTGCAGTGATCTACTCCTGAATAATAAAATAGTAGTGCTGATAAAAAAAAAAAAAAAAGAGAGAGATAAGAAAAATATTTATCTAGCTGATTTATATATGTCTTACATTTATATATAATCTTGTTGGAATCCATGTAATTTTCTGGGAAAGTCTGAAAAATAAATTTTTTTCAGATACTTGACTATAAAACCTACTTCCTATATTTTAGCCACTAAAGAAACTTTACTTGTTATTTGAGTCCACAAAAGTGGAAATTCACATAGAAGAAAATAATTAATTGCATGACTGCCATCAAATATAAGAATGTGACAATGGAGCAAAAAACATACAATGAAGAAAAATCTCTTCAATAAATGGTGCTGGAGAAACTGGAAAGCCACATGCAAAACCATGAAACTAGACTACAGTCTGTTGTCATACACCACAATTAACTCAAAATGGATCAATAATCTGAATGTAAGACCTAAAACAAATGCATAGAAAAAAACATAGGTACTAAACTCATGGACCTTGTATTTAGAGATAATTTTATGAATCTGACACAAGGGAAATAGAAGTAAAAATAAATGAGACTATACCAAACTAAAAAATTTCTGCAATGCAAAAGAAACTAGACACCAGACACAAGAGGCAATCATCTGAATGGGAGAAGATATTTGCGAACGACACCTCGATAAGAACCTAATATCCAAAATATACAAAGAACTCATACAATGCAACAATAAAAAAAAAAAAAAATCCATTAAAAAATGGGCAGAGGACCTGAACAGACACTTCTCCCAAGAAGACATACAAATGGTCAAGAGAGATATGAAAAGATGCTCAATTTCTCTAGCTATTAGAGAAATGCAAATCAAAACCACAATGAGATACCATCTCATACTTGTTAGAGTTGCTATTATCAAACAGTCAAGTAATAACAAGAGTTGGAGAGGTTGTGGGGAAAAAGAAACCCTCATACACTACTTGTGGAAATGTAAACTGGTACAGTCACTATGCAAAACAGTTGGAGTTTCCTTAAAAAAATTAAGAATAGAATTACCATATGACCCAGCTATCCCTCTTCTGGGTATTTGCCCTCAAAATCTAAAAACATTTATTTATCTGAAAAGATATATTCACCCTGATGTTCATTATTCATGGTGGCCAAAACATGAAAACAATTGAAGTGCCCTTCAATAGATGATTGAATAAAGGAAATGTGGTACATATATACAATGGAATATTAGTCATCCATAAGAAAAAATGAAATACTGCCATTTGTGACAACAGGATGGATCTTGAGATTATCATGCTAAAGGAAATAAGTCAGACAGAAAAAGTTGAAATCATATGATTTCACTCATATATGGGATATAAAACTGAAAGCAACAAATGAATATGACAAACAGAGACCCATGAACACTAACAATAGTTTAGTGGTTACCAGGGGGAAGAGGGTGGAAGAGGGTGAAAGGGGAGAGGTAGATAAGGGTAAAGGGATCAAATATATGGTGACGGAAAGAAATTTAACTTTGGGTGGTGAACACACCATGCAATAAACATATGACATATTATTGAATTGTATACTTGAAACCTATATGATTTTATTAACCAATGTCACCAATAAATATAATAAAAAATAAAAGAATGCCAAATTTAGAAAAAACAAATTTCAAATATACATTACATAACCCTGTACAACACTTTAGTAGGATATTTTGACTGAATTGATGCTCTAAGGTGGGAGAACTTCAAGTGTTGATTTATTTTGTATGATATTGTACTTGAATTTTTTATTGGTCTACTTCTCCCAAATTCCCCCAGAATATTAATAACGTAAATTAAGAATAATTAAGGAGAATCTTAAAACCGATAAAAGCATACAAGAGTCAAGCTAAAAAGTATACTTTTATTTTAATGACTGCTAGCTAAATATTGGTACATCCATGAAGTCCTCCAAATTTCGAATTATGAAATCTACTCTTCTGGCTTAGGAAGCCCAGGTTTTTAATTATTCCTTCTATTGGTTCTGTACTATATGCATGGATTTGGGGGTATCATAAAGAATACCTAGAATGGGACACACATATGGCTTATGCAGTGGTTTATATGAGAATTTATACAATATTAACAAAAGTATCTATAAACATCTGTTTCCTAAGTAGGTTTGATATATGAAGATCAAAGTGTAAAAGCAAAAGACAAACTACTGGTAATAAGGGAAGCTGAGGATGTAAAAATTATGGATATACATGTATATTTTAAATTACCACCTTCCCAGTCATTGGTAGTTGTATTTCGGTAGCATGTGAGAAAAAGGAAAGTTATGTAATTTACCAATCATTTTTTAAAGAAATTACAGTGGCAGTTTGTCAAGCAATTTTGCTATGTGATAGAGAGAAAACATGAATCTCCTCCTGGATCAAATGGGCATTGAAGAAGGAAATAAATCTTAAATTGTTCTTGAAAGTCTGCAACAAAGAAGGCTGACTTCAGGGACAGGGCAAACTGGGGGAAAATAGCTGAAGGTGTACTATCTGGGATATGAATGATAAAGACTCACTAGTGTCAGGGACAAGGTTGCCCTAAGAAGACAGGGTTTAGGTATTTGTTATAATAAGCATACTTAACAATGAAGAGAATTTTACATAACAACAGCTAAGAACAAACCATTTCATCTGGTTACTCTTCTTTCTTCTGCCCCCTTCCCCCACCTTTCCAACATTAGAAGGTTTGCTAGAGATGCAAAAGCAGAAAAATCAAAATGAACGAGAGTCAATGATCTGTCACC
The DNA here is from genome assembly GCF_902729225.1 of Pteropus medius. Lineage (NCBI taxonomy): Eukaryota > Metazoa > Chordata > Mammalia > Chiroptera > Pteropodidae > Pteropus > Pteropus medius. The sequence continues at coordinate 4,851,095 of NW_024351729.1, forward strand.
ATGTTCCTAAGCGAGCCCTTAGATGTGGTGAGGGAAGAAACTTCAAACTATAAAAAATTAATATCACAGCAAAGGAAACTGTCAACGAAATGAAAAGGCAACTTATGGAATGGGAGAAAATATTTGCAAACCACATATTCAATAGAGGTTAATATTCAAAATATACAAATAACACATACAACTCAATAGCAAAACAATACAACAAAACAAATAACCAAATTAAAAATGAAGAAAGGACCTGAATAGACTTTTTTTTTCCAAAGAAGACCTACAAATAGCCAACAGGTATATGAAAACGTGCTCAACATCACTATCAGGCAAATGCAAATCAAACCACAATGAGATATCATCTCACTTCTGTTAGGATGGCTATTATCAAAAAGACAGATAAATGCTGGCAAGGATATGGAGAAAAGGGAACCCTTGTGCACTGTTGATGAAAATGTAAATTGGTGCAACTACTATGGAAAACAGTATGGCGTCTCCTCAGTAATTAAAAAATAGAACTACCATTTGATCCAGCCATTGTACTTCTGGGTATATATCCAAAAATAACAAAAACAGGATATTGAAGAAATATCTTCTCTCCCATATTCATTCATTGCAGCATGATTCCCAATAGCCAAGGTATGAAAACAACCTAAGATGAACTGTTAAAGAAAATGTGGTATATATATGAATATTATTCAGCTTAAAAAGAAGGAAATATTGTCATTTGAGATTGACATGAATGAACTTGGAGGACATTTTTGTAAGCGAAATAAGCTGGATAGAGGAAGACAGATACTGCATGGGGGAAATAGGGAGAAGCTGGGAAAGGTTACAAACTTTCAGTTACAAGCAAGTTCTAAGGATCTAATTGGATAATACAGTAATACTGTTGATAACACTGTATTATGTAATTGAAATTTGCTGAGAGAGCAGAACTTAAATGTATTGGCAAAAAAATGATAAATATGTGAGATGATGGTTGTATTAACTCAATGGGAGAAATCCGTTCACAATGAATATGTATAACAAATCACATTTTACACTTTAACAAATTTCTCAGTTATACCTCAATAAAGATGAAAGAAGAAATTAATGTTGTCATTTCAAATGGAGAGCTTAGATTCAACTGAGATGTCACCAAGCAACAAGAACTAGATCCAAGGCTGAATTTAAAGACAGTGGGGTATAAAAAATAAAAGCAAAAACAAAAGCATTTTTTGTTTATACTCCTATGACTGAAAATGTCAGTTCTTTAAGGGATTCACATTTTGTAAAATAAATAGTGACAATCATACAACTCAAGGAATATTCAACTTTTAAGATTAAAGTCTAGATTTCTTTTTTAAATCAGTTCTCCCTGACATCCTTTTTTATCATACCAGGAATTGCCCCAGCAGGCTCCACTACTGTTGAGGAATTCTGGTCCTGATTAGGAGTCTTACCAAAGAAAACAAACACATTGAAAATGAATGTGTTTGGAATATAACAGATTTTCATATGCTTTAATTTCTTTAGAAGTGCTACAGGGGGCATCACTGAGTGAGGGGTGGTTTGGAGGGCAGAGTTCGAAGGTCTAATCTAGTCTCTAGTAGTGGCTCTACCAACAGAGTAATGTTGTGTTTCTTAGTATATTTTTCTTTAAAAGAAAAACTAAAACATTAGATACTATAAAAATATTAGAAAATGACTGGCATTAGTTAAATCTACAGGAATAAAAAGTTTATGTGCATGAAATCAAATAAATGTTAAAAAGAATGTAATTGACCATTGATGAAATACATAAACTGTGTAAAATGCATTTAAAAGATAAATATGTACTGATAACTGATGTTAACTGTTTTGTCAAAACAAATCATTTCATTAATATGCTATCCTTCTTTTCTAAGGGTTATTTGGGACTTAATAAAGAAGTACTAACAAAGATCAGAGATTTATCAAGGCTAATTTACTAAAGTCAGAAAAAAAAATGGCTTTGACAATTTCCTTTAGTTTTTAGGCCCCAGTTTCTGCACTCTGTGTACTACATATTATTTTCCTTTGAAGTTTAACTTTCATATGAATTGACCCATTTTAATGCATGATTTTTTATTCATAAATTCTTGTTTTCTCTGTTCCTCTAGTTTCTTCTGTTACATACTACTAAATAAAACTAGCTTTTGTATACTGTGAAACAGTCACTGAAGCCAAATATAATTTTAACCTTATTGTCTAGTCCTAATGTATAATTTAAAAAATAAACCTTTTACATTGTTGCTAAAATTTGCTAACAAGATAAATTAGTACCTCAGTAGAAATTGCTTTACTCTTCTAATTTTCCACCCTAAAGTGTACAACTGATACGTTTAAAATAATTAAGTATTCTAGATTTTAAAAAAGCAAAAAAATAATACTATGAATAATAACACACTTATATTATCAGTTATCAATATAGTGCATTGTATTAATAAATAATTAATGTCTATGTGATTTATATTTCTAAAGCTCTTTTTCTAAAAGACTTACTGCAAAGAAAAGCATTCTGCTTATTTGAATTAAATATTACATTTTTTACAAAAAAAGTTAAGTAAATTTTTGTAGTTATTTAAAAATATTAGCAAAATAGAGCAAACAAACATTTTACAGTTTAAATGTAAAAGAATTACTGAGCACACATAGAGTGAAAATACTTCTCCGCCCTTCGGTATATTTTGCACCCGTGATGAGAAGACCCCAGAGGAAAGTTAACTTGCTTCCTTAGCGCAGTTCAAAGTGGTCTTGAATATTGATGTCCAATAGATGTTGCTCTGAACAATATACAATTTTATCTATAAAATATAGATGAAATTTAAAATTTATCTATATTTTAACTTTCATGTTAATTTATGTGGGAAATCTGGAGAAATGTTTAAAGTTTATATTTCCTGATATTAGAGGATAGCGGTTATAGTATCAGGGGACAATGATATTAAAATCAACAGTCTATATTCTCTATTGTCATTTGCTTTTATTTTTAATAGGTTTAATATGTTTGATGTTTTCCCTAGAGAAATAAAATGAGTGGGTGCTATAAATGTGCAATATTTTTTTATTATTTTTATTATTTGTCTTCATATTATTTGTTCTCATATCAATGGATTTGTGTAATGCCAGCTGTTCTTTTATTAAAATGGTTTTAACACTTATGAAAGAGCAAACTGCTGAAGGCAGTAAAGGACTGAGCCTTCTAATTATACATAGCACAGGTAGAGCTGAGACATAAAAACAGAATTTTACTTAAATTTTAAAACATTTTTTAAAGTATATTGCAATTTGGAAAGATGGGAAGTTATCATGAAAGTAAATTTATACTCTCCAGCACATTTTTCTTAAGTTTTGAATATATGTAGCATTTTTAAAGTACTATATGAATTTGTGATACGGCAAAAGCTGCACATAAACTTTGTATCTGTGGAAAGAGAAGGGGGGAGAAAAAGGGGGTGGTAGATAGATCATTTGAATATTTAAAAAAATTTATTGAGGTATAAACGATACATAAAAAAACTCCACATAATTAATGTGTACAATTTGAAGTGTTTGGACATATGCATATATCCATGAAATTCATCACCACAACACGGTAATAAATATATCCATCATCTCCCAAAATTTCCCTGTGCCTCTTTGATTTTTATGAGATCTTTTTTTTCTCTCTTTTATCGTTTCTTTTTTCTTTTCTTTTCTTTTCCTTTTTCTTTTCTCTCCTCTCCTCCCTCCCTTCCCTCCTCCTTCCCTTCCTCCCTCTCTCCCTTCCTTTCTTTTTTGTATGAACACTTAATATGAGGTCTACCCTCTTAACAAATGTTTAAATGCACAATACAGTATTGTTAACTACAGGTACTACCTTGTACAGCAGATCTCTAGAACATATTCATTTCTCATGGGTAAAACTTTATCCTATTGAATAACAACTCCCCATTTCTCCCTCCCTCCAGCCCCTAACAACCACTTTTCTATTCTCTGCTTCTGAGTCTATTTTAGATATCTCATAAAAAGTGGAATATATAGTATTTGTCCTTTTGTGACTAGCTTATTTCACTTAGCATAATGTCCTCCAAGTTCATCCCTATTGTTGAAAATGACAGAATTTTCTTCTTTTTTAAGGCTGAATAATATTCCATTGCATGTAAATAATATTCCATGTTTTATTTATCCTGTCATCCATTGATGGCCATTTGGATTGTTTCTGTATTTTGGCTATTGTGAATAATGCTGCAATGAACATGGATGTGAGATATCTCTTCAAGATCTTGATTTCAATTTTTTTGGCTATATATCCAGTAATACAATTGATCATATCAAAAATATTTAAACTTCTATTACTCAATAGCAAAAAAAAAATAACCCAATTAAAGAATGGGCAAAACATTTGAATAGATATTTCTCCAAAGGCTTACAAATGTTCAACAGGTATATTAAAAGATGCTCATCATCAATAATTAGTAGGGAAATGCATATAAAAAACACAATGAGATATCACCTTACACCCGTTAAAATGAGTAGTATTTTAAAAATATGATAACATGTTGGCGATGATGTAGAGAAATTGGAATTCTTGTACTCTGTTAGTGGGAATGTAAAATGGTACATCTGTAATGGAAAACAATCTGGAGGTTACCTCAAATTAAAAAGAGAACTATCATATGATCCAGCAATCCCATGTCAGGGTTTATGTCTAAAAGAATGAATAATGTTTTAAGTTTTCAACAGATTGGCTCTCTGATCCAACATTAAAGAAAACTGTTTAATTTTATATCTGATGTACTCAATAAAAAATACATATATTTGAAATACACATATAGATATCCCTTTAAATATCCCTTAAATCAAGGAACCTTAATCATATACCTATTAATCAACTGAAAATAAGAAATATTTTTTTTGCAAATAGCATCTTTATTCCACAAAGTTAAAGTCTGAGGATAAACAAACTTCCACTTTGAAAGACAACAAAAACAACAAAAGTAGCACTAAAGTTCATTATATATGCAACCAAAGGGGAAACCATGGTGATAAAACTGATATTTAATCATTTTATAAAGTCATTACTGTAAACAAACAAACAAAAAGCCCAGCATGCTATACCCAGACTAAAAACAAGCCATTGACATATCACTCTTCCAGTATAAAAAAAAATCTGTCTGAATTTATTTTTCTGTTGACAATTGTAAGCAATATAATTATTTGTGTAATTGGATAATTGCAGGTTCAGTGAGCCTTACTTGCTCTAAAATGATGGGCAGGTGGCTAATTGTTGTTAAAATCATTTTCATGCACAATAAAATGTATGGGTTTATAATTAAGGTTGTAAAGAGGTAAGTCATTCATGTTAAGTTCTGCCGTTAGACATTGAACGCAGGTTGACAAATTCATATCAACAATACCATAACCATTAAATCCTGAAAAATGTACTCTTTTCCAAGAGAATTCTCACAAAATATTTTCTCAGGAAAGATCAGGGGGAAAAAGAAGCAGTGTGAAGTAATTTTATTACGTGAAAAAGTATTACAGATTTCTTATAATGAGGCAAATCAATTTTTAATTCAAACTATCAAATAATAGGCAACTATAAATCTGACTTATATTTAAGAAAATAAGAGAGAGGAAGGAGCACTTGAGATCCTTAATAAGAAGAGATTATCAGTTATAGCAAAACTGTACTACAGATATAAAGCAGAGAAAAAATTTTTGAAGATTATAAAATATATGGTCATATGTCTAAAAGCTTAAGTTACGAGCAAAGCAAAATGTAATATACGCCTCTTAAACCATATCCCTGTTCTAGAAGAGACAGTAAGGTTTCACATTTTCTTGATAATATTTGGTGCAAAAATGAAGTCATTAATGATTCGTATTGTTATATTAAATAATACATTTCAGAAGTCTATTAAATACCATTTTTAAACTATTGACATTACCTAATATATAATGCCATAGAATGTAAATATTTTTTAATCAATTGATTTCTATTTGAAAATTAAGAATACAGTATTGCAGCTCAGTTGCCAACTTATCAGCGACAACATATTTGAGTTTATGACATTCCTACAACCAAAACTTTAATTTCTCTTCTACATCTAAGAATAATGGTGAATATTGAATCATTATGTTGTGTACCTGAAACAAATATAACTATAATGTTATATGTTAAATATATATAAATATAAGAAAAGAATAATGGTGTACAGTAAGGCATATTATAAGAGAATTCCCAATTCATGTTTATTTTTTAAAATATCTACTCTGCATTGTCAAGAATTTAAGGGGATTGCATCAAGAAAGAAAAATGTTTGGCAAAGTCCATTTGTACAACTTGTTTGACACAATTTAAAGTCAGGTTTGTAGCTTTGCAGTATTAGAAACTTGTTTTTGTTAACCAAATAAAGGTCTCTTTAAATGGTTTCAACCTATATAACTCAGAGATCATTGTATGAAGTAAGAGGCCATATTATTTTTATTTCACAATGTAAATGTACCAGTAAAGCAGATCAAAACCTCTGGTAAAAATAATCTGCATCTGTAAAAAAA
>NW_024351729.1:4857857-4923248 GCF_902729225.1 Pteropus medius
AATAATTGTTATAATATGAAGGTCGTTGGTGTTTATGAAATCAGAACAAGGTAGTTGGTTGTAGCATTCAAATATAACTTAAACCTTTCGCTACTTTTTTCATAAGAATATACTTACCACTGATCTAGTAAATTTAGCTGTAGGGTAAAGCACTAATCTGCAATGTAAGTTTATTTTTATAATTAATATGAAAGGCTTCTTCCAGGGATGACAACCAATTTCAAGGTGACTGGATATGTAAATAATACCTTCCAATATATATTGATTTTAGAATTTTATCATTTATCTTTCATTCAACATCTCCCTTCGACATAGATGAAAAACAACAAAAACCAAGACACCGCTTTCAAAGAGAGGAAAAGAATGTCTGAATCATAATATTTTCTTTATATGTTTATATAACTTATTAAAATTTTCTGTAACATTTTGTATATATATTGCATTGGAACAATCAGAATGAGGAATCAAAGTCAAAGTTGATTCTTTCTATGATGAGAAAAATTACCTAAGTATAAATTATTAAAAAATTAAGAAGTTTTGAAAACAGATGATGAACTTTTCACACTGTCTTTCCCCATATCTAGCAAATGAAAGATTTTAAGATATAGCTTGATCGATTAGCTTGGGTTCCAAAGTAAGAATAGAATTACCATATCACCCAGCAATCCCTCTTCTGAGTATCTACTCCAAAAATCTGAACATTTACCTGTAAAGATACATGCAACACGATGTTCACTACAGAATTATTCACAGTGGCCAAGACATGGAAACAACCAAAGTGCCTTTGGATAGATGATTGGATAAAGATGTGGTACATATATACAATGGAATATTACTCAGCCATAAAAAAAGATGAAAGACTGCCATTTGCAGCAACATGGATGGATCTCGAGATTATCATACTAAGCAAAATAAGTCAGACAGAAAAAGTTGAGAATCACATGATTTTACTCATATGTTGGATATAAAATTGAAAGCAATAAACAAGACAAACAAACAAAGACTAATGGATATTGATGACAGTTTAGTGGTTACTAGAGGGAAAGCGGGGAGGAGGGGAGGTAGATAAGGGTAAAGGGGGCCAAATCTATGGTGATGGTGGAAATTTAGGTGGTGAACAAACAATGCAATATATGTTTGATGTACTATTGAATCATACCTTTGAAATTAGTATGATTTTATTAACCCATGTCACCCCAATAAATTTACTTTAAAAAAATTTAAATTTAAATTTAAAAAATTCAAGCATAAAGCCTGAGTAGGAAATAAATTAGGATTCTTGAGTTGTTGGTTATGATTACATAACTTATCTCAAATAATACTAAAATTAGTACCTAGAAATAGGGTGTTATGTAGACTGTGTGTGTATGCATACACATACATGCATATATGTATATGATGCATATATATACATACATATACACATATACACACAAGGCCTGAACAAAATGATCATCAAATGCTGATGAATATTTTCAAATGATAGAGGAAGTTTTTAAACATTCTATTTTCGTTTTAGTTATTGCTTGATTTTTGTTCAATAAGAGAATGATTTATGTACTTTTCCTAAAAAAAGGAGTCATTATTTTCAAAACTAAAGAAAATAAAGTATTACCAAAAGCATTATATAATACTAGAGATGAGTATAGAATGGGGAGACTGAACTTAGAAGTCCAGAGAGGCACTGCACCTCTGGTAAAATCTGAAGAAATTGCTGATTTAGTTCAGCTCTGTGGTCCAATGTGCCCCACTGTGTGCTATTCAACATTCACCTCCACAGAATTCTGAGAAATCTGAGGCCTGTCTCTCAAAACATTAGACTCACAGCTTGCCAGTCTGTTTTCTTTGGCTCAACCTTTAATTATCTCTCGTTGCCTACCATTCCACAATTGCCAATAGCCCTCAATGGCCTGAGCTATATGACAGATGGGAGAATCCATAATGACTGATGTATGTGGGCAGTATAAGATCACTCGGTAGCTGAGTGAAGAGAAACCAAACTGGAGAGGAAAAAGGATGAAATGCAAAAAAAAATAATAATAATAATAACTAGGAAAAAGAAACTGCAATTACTGATTACAGAATAAGTAAAAGTTAGAAATATAATTTATAATTTTCATAACAAATTTCAACAGGGAAACTGAAAAGAGGACACTTGAAAATTCCATTCATGACAGAATATGTAGTAGAAAAGAAAGACCTAATAAAGAACAAGAACATAAAAATCACTTTGCAAGAATAAAAGAACGTTATGGAAACTAGAGCGAAGAACATCATATACAAATAATAGGAAACACTAAGGAGAGAATGGCATAGACTGTAAATACACATAATCATATAAATAATGGAACTAAGAAAACTAAGAACCTCATCTAAAAATAGTGCTGTTTGTTTGTTTGTTTTTAATTTCAAACTAAATAACCTCACAGTTGGAAGTGTGATTTTTTCATGGGAAACATTACCCCAACCCTAGTCCCAAGTTCCTGACAGGTTTAAGTAATTATGGAGAAAAAGCTAGAGCTAGACTAAAAGTGAGGGAGACAGACAGAGTGAGAAGAATAAGAAAAGATGCAGATAAAAATATGAACACAACCTAAGAAAACTGCTAAGATTGAAGGCAAAAAAAAAAGTTACTACTGGTCAAATTGGGAGAAACAGTTACTTAAAAAAAATGAGAATGAGAGCAATATCTCTTATTCGTAAAATCATGTTTTATTTGTAAACTGAATGCCAGAAAGAAAAAAAAAAAGTCTTTCAAAATAAAAGCTGAAACCAAGAATTCTTTTTTTTTTTTTTTTGTCAATCAGATAAAGGCAAATAAAAGTTGTGGGTTTTTTTAATGCTAGTTCTCAGAAATATGTATAATTTCTGAAAATATACTTCAAGGAATTACTTCAACCTAAAATAATTTAAATAAAAGCAATGATCTCCAGAAAATGAAAGAAGAAACTTATGAGATCTTTTCTAATTTATATTTTAAGTAAAATTCAAGATTTATTTTATAAAGACTAAAATTAAATTAACATAAACGATCAAATTATTCATAAGATAGAATATAGAAGTTGAGAAAATTTCATCAATATCAAAATTGATTTTGAGAATTAGATTGATAACTTTATAAATTGTTTAAAATTTCAGTGTATAAAGTTGTGAATTATAAGCCACACAACATTAACTGGATTGTTAAGCTCTGTTCAAATTTTTATTTAATATGTTCAAATCTTGAAGTAACATATGAGTTGGTTTATTTAGCTGCTCTGTTTTTCCTGAGAGTATCAGCTAAAAATTATCTGGTACTACAAGTATATCTCTACTACTCATTTACTTATGGTCCACAACTGAACTGATTCACGCCGATGCTGCAAAACTTCCAATTATTTTTGAAATCACTTCTGTTTTGAGAAATATTTTCTTCCTTCCTCCCTCTCTCCTCCTTTCCTTCCCTCCTTCCCTCCCTTCCTCTCTCCTTCTTCTTCCTTCCTTCCTTCCTTCCATTCTTCCTTCCTTCCCTTCTTCTTCCTTCCTTACCTTCCTTCCATTTATTCCTTCCTTCCCTTCCCTTCCCTCTTTCTCTCTCTCTTTCATTCCTCTGTCCCTACCTCCCTTTCTTTCCCTTTCTTTTCTTTTTTTTCCTTTTCATTTTCTTTTCTTAGTCCTATTTTTCATTTTAGGAGAACCAAGATTTTTCATTCTTGGTTTTCAGTATAGAGGCTTTTTCTGTTTTTGTTTATTTGTTTAGTTTCAAATATTTGAAACTAAATTTGTTGATTTTCACTCATGATGATATTCTAATATATTTTCTTTCATAAGTACACTCTAAAGAGTTACATATTTATTAGACTGATATTCCTAAAGCAGCTTTGTGAATTTATCACAGCAGATAATTGGTTAAGAATCCATTTATGATTTGCTGGTGCTAAGTACTTTTGAAAATTTCAGGCTAACTAAATTCTAAATAGGAACTATGGTTTCATTACAGTAGATAACATTTCAGTACTAATTTCAACTTGATGAAAAAAAAGGAATTTTCACAGAAGGATAAATCAACATGATTTGAGGGGTACAAATGTACCACAAAATAATTCTAAGACTTTTCTTTACATATAAATAATCACTATTATTTGTCTACCTTCGCTGTTATTTTAAAACAATTACATTTCATAATTTAAACTACATACCTTACAATAAAAATCATTGTGTAATAAATGAATAAAAAAACTTTTCCAAACACTATATTTATGTTAAGTTAATGAACAATGAAACAGTACGAAAATCTTTTGTTTCATTTTTCAGACAACACCAGGCTACAAAATATTATGTTCATTATTGTTTTCTAGCTCTGATGACCCTATCTTGTCTCAGCTGTTAGCCAATTTTCTATTTATAAAGTTGGCTTCTTTTAGCCTTAGCATGTTGAGATGGTACAAGCAAAATTAGTGTGCAACACCTGGCCTAGAATATTTAGCTCATGAGAAATTTTGTCCCCAAATTATAATAATTTAGGATTTTAATTCACGGTCATGATGTAAAAATAAAGCTATCTGAGGGTGTTTTCATGAAAGTAAGTATACTAGAAAAATTTTATTGACTATATAAATATATGTAATTCTCCAGTGAGTGGTACCATTTCTTTTTGAAAAGCCACATCAGCAAAAGATTATTTAAAAGTAAATCGTTACCAAGAGCCCTTAAGTTCCAGATCTGCTTTATATAATCTAGTTTTTAAAGTAATTGCTAAAATGATATAATCATTCTATAGAAATCAGCTGGCTTAATTATCTAATAAAGGTTGAGAAGTTAATCCATTTAATATTTATTGGCATTAGTTTCTACTTTCAAATATAAATTTTAAATATTTTGTTTCTCAAAAATCAAACACAAATTGTTTTTCTTTCATTTCACCTTGTTCCCCAGTGGTGGTGCATATAGATATTTGTCAAAAGAGAAAACATTTGAAGTTTTCATACCATATTTTTTAACAACTCTGATATTTTATACAAAAATCTAAAGTGTACTAACTACAGCACAAGCTAAAAGGAGTTTGTTAATAAAATCTAATAATACCTAAGGAAGAAAATAAATATGTAGACCTCTGGCAAGGCAGTAGGCGGAATGCTCTGGCATAACAGGAACAAAGTTAACAAGTCTTCTTGTTCTTTAACAAAATATTAAACAATTTTAATCCCACAAAATTTATGGGATTTAGCTCAAATTTTCATGTGAAACTATCTGATCTGCACAATCCAAAATATAGATTGCTTCCTCTAGGATCAAGAATTCAATTGGCTCAGTCGATTATGACCAAGGGGACAAGATCACATGGCTAAAACAATTTCTCTAAAAATGACACAGATGAGCAAATGATAGGCATGAGCTCTTTTCCCATCAAAAGGTACCACAAATTCCATTCAGTTTATTAAAATCTGAGTGGGATGGAGAGAAGTTTTATAACTCCTTTTTAATTGGAGAGTTTAGTCAGTATTGTTTAATATAATTATGTATCTGGTTGAAATTAAATTAATAATTTTCTACTCATTTCTGTTTTTCTCCACTTTTACTTGTGTTCTTCATTTTTTTCTTTTTTCATTCCTTTTGGAGTAACTAAACTTTTAAATTTAATTCAGCTTTAACTTATTATTTTTACCTCTTTGCATTATTTCATTTTATTTTTATATTTTAGTTGTTACTTTAGAGTAGGATTTCTCAACCTTGGCACTACTGATATTTGCAGCATTGTGGGGGCTATCTTGAGTATTGCAGGAAATCAAGCAGCAACCCTACTTTCTACTCATTTGATGTTAGTAATACATCCTGCCCCCCAAGTTGTGAGAATGAAAAATGTATCCAGACATTCTCAAATGTCACCTTTTGAGAAGGTGGGTTGAGAATAGGGGTTGAGACCTCTATTCTAATAACTACAATATGCATGCTTAAACTATACACAGTCTACTTAGAGTTAAGATAACAGAGGTTGTATTTTTTACCTGCACTTTTCTTTTTCTGTTAGACTTGTCAAATACAAAAATGCAATGTTAAAATTCCACAACACATTGTTATAAGCTTGCTTATATTACACAACAAATGTTATAAATTTTGCTTACATTTCAAAATACAGTTTTTGCTTTGAATAATTACGTATTTTTATAAAAGAATAAGAGGATTTCAAAATTGTATTTAGCCAAATATTTTCAATTTTGTATGTACTTCATTTCTTTCTGATCTCAATTTTCATTCAGTTTCTTTCCTCTCCAATTTGAAGAAATTCCTTCAACATTTTTGGCAGTAAAGATCTGCTGGAGACAAATTCTCTTACATTTTATTGTTGGAAAATGTCTTTATTTGACTGTATTCTCGAGAGATATTTTTGCTGAATGTAGAATACTGCTATGACAGTTGTTTTTATTTTCTTTCAATGTTTTCTATATGTTTTTCATTGTTTTCTGGCATCCATTGTGTCTGTAGAGTATTCAACAGTCATTCTAATCATCATTCTATATGAGATGTGTTTTATTTTTCTCTGACTGCTTTCAAAGTTTTCTAATTATATTTGGCTTTCAGCCCAAAGTTTCTAAGTGTCATTGTTTTGATATGACTCATGCTTGATGTCTGCTGAACAAACACCTCAAATATCATGGGAATTCTTTTCCTCTTAGCTTCTTCAGGACTTCCCCATACATGCTCCACATGCATGGTTCAAGGATTAGTTCACACACAGTATTTGGGGCTACCATTCTCTGGTTCACTCCTTTCACAGATATTGTCTCTCATTTTCTGTCATTTGCGATTACCCTAAATCATGTCTTATTGATCTTCAAGAACATCAAGGCCATGGATTTTCTATCAGAGATTTAACTGCCTCACATGGGCAAACTGAGGCTTCTTTCCAGGCTAGACATCGTGGAAACAAGAAACTCACCTAGTACTTGCACTTCTAAGTGCCATTTCCTGCCCAGTTTCTCACTTTATTTACTTTCAAATACTTTCAGGTAGTCCTCCACATCCTCCGGATTTATAGCTATTTTATCTGGGAGGTTTTTCTGATAGGATAAAAGTGGGGTTGTCATGGCTCCTATTCAAATAAGGAAACAAAAGCAAATATTTGGCAATATTATTATTCATACTTCTTATAATAGAATAGCAAATAAATATTAAAACCTTTTCACCCATCCGATTAATATTCAGGAAGTTTGTCTTGTGAATGTGTGTATGTTGGAAGGATTTAAGGATGAGGAGAGAGAGGAAAAAAAAGAAAAAGTGGAAAAATGAGAGTTGATAGAAAAAAATGAGATGTTATATCATTAAGATATACATATGTGTGTTATATATTATAGATATATATATATAATATAAAATATTAACATCAGTAAAAATTTAAGGTATCTAACTCTAAATTAAACTAATAAAAAATAATGTGGCTGAATAAATAAATAATAATTATAGTTATTCACATGACTCTCATAAGATACATATGATTTCAAAGTAGCACTATAAAGAATACATATATAATGTTTTCTTTTCTTTTCTTTTATTATTTTAGGAGAGGCAACACTTGGTTGACCTCATAGATTACAAGGACCTTGTCTGCTTACGATCCCTTATTTTTTTTTAATTTTTTACACCTACAGCACCTGGTCTTCCTAGGTGGTCTCCCATCCAAATACTAACCGGCCCCGACCTTGCGTAGCTTCCGAGATCAGACAGGATCAGGCTTGTTCAGGGTAGAATGGCCGTAGATCACAGATGTTTTAGAGCAATTTGTTATAAGCTCTTATTTAAAAGCACTAAATTATACAGAATACATAAGGAATTGAGAGTTGTTCATACAAATACTTACAACTCAGAATGTAAAAGAGGAAAAAATTAGAAGAATTTAATATCCTGTACCAGAAACATACAATATATCCAAAATCTATATGACCCATTAGAATAGATGAGTAGCTGGATGTTGGTCCTAGACATTGTGCTGCAATTTACTTTATGGCTTTCTTTCCTGTTTCCTCATTTGTGTTCAGGGCATTTATGATTCAGTGATGTAAGTTACTGGCTAGAAAGCCAAGACGCCTATTCTGCTCTGTCACCAGGCCTTAAAGGTTAGGAGTATGGCTTTCAATTGTACAGATTCTAAAGAAAATGACAGTGCAAGGCAGAACTCAGATGCAAACCCATTTAGTGGAATTATGTCAGCATCTACCATAAACAAAATTTGCCCATCATTCATATAAAATAATCTAAAACCTAGAGCAAGACCTCTTGTATGTTTAGAAGAAAAGTAAAAAAAAAAATTAACAGAATCGTTCACTTTCAAACTCACACTAAAAAAGCTAGTGTTTTTAGAGAATAAACTTAACTTTTGCCTTTTTTAACTTTTGCCTGTTTTCCAAAGAATTCCTTCATCGATTCATTTACATGAGTTTAAATACCATAAATACTTTCCTTCTTATAATCGACAGTAACTAAAGAAAGCTTTTATTTGTTTAATCTTTGGAAGGTTTTTGAAAGTGCTCCTTTATTTAAATGTGTGAAATAAAAAGCCAAGTTGCAACTGCTTATTTTAATTGTCTGTTTACCACCAGCTGTGGTGTTTTCTTTTGGTTGTATCTGCCCCACTGTGTTCCTGTATATTTGTGTCTCTGTCACAGTGAGAGTGCGAGTGAGAGCCAGAGAGGGAGCCAGAGAGAAAAAGCATGTGTTCATATGCAAGGGATAGCTGACAGTAGTGCATGTCCTTCTATAGTAGAACCTTCTGTATTAAATTGAGATTTTCAGTATTTGACTGTACCCTTAAATATGAGATTTCATAGCCCTGAGTTCCTAAAAGAGTTTACCTGTTGATTTATCAGTCAAGGTGAAAGTAAAACAATAAAAGAATTCCCAAAATATTGACAATATTTTTACTTCTAGTGATTCAGTTATTGCATCGAAAGTTCTGATCGTTTTTATGATGATACATTTAGAAAAAGACAAAGTCAAAAAAAGAACCAAGATTAAGACTTGCAGATAGAGATGACTTTGGTTAGAAAGCTGTCCTGTGATAGTTTTTCTACTCTTTAGCAGTTGTTTGTTTGCTCAGAGCTTAGAAAATGGCAAGAACTGTTAGGTTGTACAGAGCTATCTACTAGTAAAATCACATTGGCATATGATATGGCATTACAATAATATCTTTTTGACATCTCTTGGACATTGATATTAAATTAAAAGGAATCTATTTTAACACAATTCTACTATATCTGAGATGTTTACATTTGAGATCATTTTAGTCTATTCTGTGTCTTTTAACCTTTGCTTAATCAAGACTAGCAAAAATTAGTAAAACCATGTTGTCACAATATTTCGATATTATATTGAATTACAATATTTCAATTTGCTTCAAGTACTTATACCACAAAATTCAAAGATGACAAAGCATAAATAAACTGATGTTTTATGCTGATTAAATTGCTTTCCTACGCAAAACTTACATTGCTGTAATTTAAATCTCATGTATGGTAAGTATATGGGTGTTACAGCATTTTATTACCAAATATAAATCAATGACATCCAAATTTGTAATGCTGGCATTTTTTTTTCCTTCTCACATCTAATTGCCTATTCAATATAGTTGAATTTAGTAATGATCCCAACTTAGTGTGTCCAAAAGCAAACTCTTATTTCACCTGTAAAACATAATCCTCCCACAGTCATCCAAACTTTGTTAAATATCAAAACCCACACACAATATCTTAGGAAATAATTAAGGCTCTTCCCCTAAATATGTTCAATGTATGATTATTTTTTACCATCTTCATTGCTACTATTCCAATCCAAGCAACTATCATATTTTATCTGGAATTTTCTACTTTAACTGATCTTTATGCTTCTATTTTATCCCTCCTCAGTCTCTTCTCAACACAGCAGCCATAATGATTCCTGTAAATATGAATTGGATCATGACAATCCTCTACTTAGTACCCCAATAGACTCTTCATTTCATAGAATATAACTTCAAACATCTAATCATGTCCTACAGGACTTCTATAATTATGCCATTACCTCCATGACCTCAACTCCTAGCACTCTTCCTCCTTGGCCTGAACCAGAGCCATTGATCTACCTCCTTGCTATTACATGAACACACCAAACAGTTGTTCTTCCTTTAGCCTCATGTCATGGCAGATATGGTTTTCTCTAAGTAGGAAGTCCTCTGCCTTAACTGCCTATCATAAGTAAAATACTTCTTCAGATCTCCCATCATTCCCTATATCTCTGACCTTCCTTTATTTAACTGTATAGCACTCACTATCATCTGATGAGTTATATATCTGTGTATTACATGACTCTTCCTAGAAGCACATAAAGGATAAGGTCCCAGAGAGGAGAGATTTTTTGTTTTAATGTGTTTCATACTAAGTGCATAAAAATGAGAGATACAACACACTGCTCAACAAATGTCTGCCTGAAAATGAATCTTTCTTATCAATATAAAAACATGCTATGTATTTCCCAACTAAAAAAAAAAAAATATTTATTTAACCTGATAATTTCACTGATTACTGCCTTATTTATCTTTTCCAGTTGGAAATAAAATTCTAAAATATTGGTTATATTCACAGTCTCTATTTCTTCATATACCATACTTTTCTCAACTATCCAATCAGGTTTTGCACATGGATCCCTATGGAACCAACTTAAATAGTCAATGATAAGACTTCATCATATTGAATCGATAAGCAGTATTTGATACTGCTGATTGCATATTCTTTTCCACTTTGTCTCTAGGACAAAACTATCTTTTAATTTGCTGCCTATCACACTCGCCAGTTTTCTTTTGCCATTTCTTATCTTTCTAACATGTAAGTATCAAAGTAAACTAGTATTCAATTTTTATCCTTTCCCATCTTTATCTCTCACTATATATGTATCTTCTTAAGTCATATCATCATATGCTATGTCTTTAGAAATTATTTTACAAAGACTCTAAAATTTAAATTCTTTATTTCTTTTGAACTGCAGACTTGTATACCTAACTACTTACACTTCATCTTCACTTGTATGTCTAAACATTAAAAGGTTATCACATTTAAGGTTTAATTTTTAATTTTGTTTCCTGAACATGATATACCACCAGTAATCTCTTTCTTAATAAAGAGTATCTTGTCCTTCTAGCTACTCAAGCCATAAATTTAGAGTTATCTTTAACATTCTAAATATTTGCCAAACCTCACCACTTCTCACCTCCATCACTGATCCCACACTAACCAAGCCTCCAACGTTTCTAACCTGCACAAGATCATTAGCACACTACCAGAACTTTTGGGTTCCTGTCTTGTCCTTCCTCAGGTAAATCTTCGCATAGTGCCAAAATTCTTTTAAAACAGAAATAAGAACATGTAACACCCAAAATCTCAAACATTTCAATGAAGCTGACCTAACATTTTATATTCCATTTCAGTAACAAGATATCACCTTCAGGACCACATGCAATTGTGCAGCACACGGTAAACCCTCAATAAATGTTTATTAAGTGAGAAAAGGAATAAAGGATGTATAACTCAAATGATACAATGTTAGATAAAAACAAAGAAAGAATGGTTAAATTACTTTCAAAATATATATCTCCCAGGAAACAGCACACCCACTCTCAACATGATAGATGTATTGCTTCAAAATATTATATACTTCTGTGTCTCTCTTTATATATAACCTCATGACTTTCAGAAGCCATGCCAGAATAGTGATGATGGTAAAAAGTGGGAAAAAGAAATATTATTGGATTATAACCACATATATGTTTCCTACTTATCTAGCAAAGACTTTCATTTTCAAATATCTTATTCTCAAGTTTCTAATTAAAGATTATTTTTCTTACAGATCATTTCTTATTTAAATATGAATTACACCAGCTAGATGAACAGGCCATATTTTAATAAAGATGTGACAGAGAGTAAAAGGTTAAACTATAGTAATCCAGAAAGAAATTAATCTGTATATTAGAAAATTTCCTCTCTACAGATCATGTAACAGGAGTGTTTGAAAGATGACGCAATTCATTGTGGTTTATTGAGTACTTTGCAGGGAATATAAGGAGCAAAGTAATGCATTAGGCTGTAAGACAGAAAATAGAAACTAGTTTAAACTGAGTCACTGATTAGTTTTGTGACCTGTGGCAAGTCACTTAACCTCTCTGTATCTCAGTTTTCTTATCTATAAAATATAAGTGTAGGATTCAATTATCTCTAAAATTCATTCCATGTCTGAGATTCTATAAGAATTTGAGGGAAAATAGTCTCTGGGGACTCAAAGTGATAAATTCTATCCCTGTCTATTAAAAGGAAAAAATATGAATTTACTAAATTGGTTTAGTTAATTTTAGACATTAGCTAAGCTGAAAGTCTGAGAAAATTGATTTGAAAAGCCTGAATAAACTGAATAGACATACTGACTAAAAATCAATTAGGCTATATGAGCATCGGTGTAATTTTAAGTTATATAATGTAGTGATAACTAATAATAATAATAATAAAATAAAAATTTTATCCCTACTAAATGATTTCTTTATGAAATAGTTAATGAATCATCTTCTGAGCTAAACTCTCCTTGAATATAAATGTATGAACGATATACCTATGATATTTCTTCCTCTATCTTGTATCAATATTCCTGAAAAAAATGAATTGAGAATTAATATTCTTTATTGTCCTCTAGTTGCAGCATCATCTCCTTCTCTTTCAAAATCTCCTACTTTCTTTCACCATATCACCTCCCTAACAGAATAAACATTTATTCATTTTACTTTTAATGTCATTCTGAGGATACATTCATTATAACAAGCTACTGATAATGATAAAAAAATAGATGATAAAGCAGAATTTTAAGGAAAAATATTCATATTAATATTGCCACTCAAAAGAAAAGTAAATAAGGGTATTTTTGTTCTGCAGGCTATTTTCTAGAACTAAACTGTCTTTTTTGGTAGCTACTAGCCACATGTGACTTCCTGTTGAGCGTGATTAGTCTGAGCTAAGATATGCTATAAGCATAAATGTTCATTGAATTTCAAGGCTTAGTCTCCACCACCAAATATAAATATCTCACTAATATTTTACATTGAATAAATATTGAAATGATAATGTTTGGATATATTAGGTTAAAATAAAATGTATTATATTTCACTCACTTTTTGAATACAGCTAGTAGAAAATCTAAATTAACACGTGATTCACATTATATTTTTATTGGAAAGCACTGATGCGCACTGTTAAATAGTATTTTCTTATTACAATCATTGAATAGTTAGAGATAGTATTAAAGGTCATCAAAATACTTAATGATTTTTTGTTTTCAGCTGAAGTATTTATTAACGACCACTTAAGGTACTTAATGTATAGGTTGACATATAAAGTTTCAAAAGAATACACTGTTATATACTTCCTAAACATGTTTTATGTATATTATTTTCACAGCATAGAATGGATTAACACAGCTAAAAATGGTTTTCTTTAAAATATTCTTATATATTGACTTTTTAATTTTAAAAATTTCAGAGACTGTTTACAATGCATCCTTCCATATAGGTTTCTTCCACTTATAATTTTAATAAGTTGAGGTGCTCTAAAAAAGGATACTATAATATTTAGGGAAAATGAAATACTTGAATAAAATAATCCAAAACAATAAAAAGAGGTAATCTTTAATAAAAATATATATTCTATTTTATATATAAATTGCTCCAAATTATGAGTGCTGAAGATAAATAAAATGTTTAATTTCATGATTTCATTTAGTACCTTTCATTACTGGAAAGCTTAGCAGATATCTCTTAGTAGTTTAAAGTTACCATAAAGTGTGAATTTTTACTAGGAATGCTTTATTAAACTTCATTATTTTATTAAAAAATACTTTTATAACATACATGTGTGTATACATATATATTCATTCTATTTCTTCATGAAACCTAATGAGATGTTTGAAAAATAAAGCTACATCCACGGCCATGCCGCCCTGAACAAGCCTGATACCGTCGGATCTCAGAAGTTAAGTAGGGTCAGGCTTGGTTAGCACTTGTATGGGAGACCACCTAGGAAGACTAGATACTGTAGGCGTAAAAAATAAAAAGAAAATAAAAGGATTATAAACTGACAAGTTCCTTGCAATCTGTGAGGTCAACCAAGGGTTGCCTCACCTAAAAAAATAAATAAATAAATAACAAGAAAAAAGAAAAAAAAGAAAAAAGAAATCTTCAAATATCAAAAAACAAAGAGTAACATTCACCTAAATATTTTTGAAGAGACATGTGATAATAAAAATGACTTTTGCCTAAAATGAATAGAGACTTCAAAATTTTCACTGAAGAAAATAGACATATGATAACATTAAATGGATATTCTAAAAGTGTAACAATTTGGGTAGTAGATATTAATATAGATTCTTGTTTAACTGAGAAGCATGACAGTCAGTAATGTTTACTTTAATGTTAACATAAGTATGTGGATTTATACTAAGAAATCATATTATTGAAAAAAATGGAATGAAAGCATGGCCACTATGGAAAGTTCCTTAATTCTGCTTTATAATTAATCGAATTCTTAAGAGCTAATCTCACCTATGAATATATAAAAATGATATTCCAGAGTTTAATTCTTTGCTTAATTATATATATGATTCTACCATCTGTAAATTGGTATTAATGACCTTATCTATTGTTTCATTGAATTGCTGTGCAAATTAAATCAGATAATGCATGTAAAAAGTACTTAGCATACTCTCCAACACATGAAATGCTCAGAGTACATGTTAGCTTTCACATTTCCAGTTTGTAACCTGTATTCTTGATCACAGTACAAAATACAAGGAAGCATCTCTCATTTTATGAAGATATTAATAGACTAATTTTATTTTTAGAAAATATCTCATATCTATTTTTATGCATGTTTAGTTTCATTGGAATATCTATAGAAAAACCATTCTAAAATCAGTTATATATTCATATAATTGAATGTTAGGGCAAAGCATATAAAAGAGCTGGATTAATTGAGTATCTCATTCCAATATAACTATTGAAAAGAAATAATCTTTAGAGAAAAAAAATAGAGGATTATGGATAAATGAATAAATCTGAGTATTTGGCAAGGGGAAAAATTTTGAATCTCTCCTTGACATACTGTCTGCCACTGCTTGCTGAATGGAAGATGGGTCTTTCATTTACAGGGAAGCACTAATTTAAAAATTTTCAGAAAACCTATATCTCCCTAGAGAAATCAGCTCCTGAGCAACATAATAATGAATGTAATTTCACCTCTCAGAAAATTCAAACCCTGGATTTTTCTTTTCAAGCCATACACAGGTACAGCTAAGATTAAAAGCCTTTGACTCACAGGAAATCCTTCATCTTAGCCCACTAATTATTTACTATCCACTGTGAGTATGCAGTATACATTAGAATACATATTTTGGTCGCTCAGATCTATTTTTCTTTCAATTATAGTTTTCGTTGTCTTCCAGAGAGTTGTTTTCAATTAAGTAATATCTAGTTATTTATTTATATACACACTTTTTCTTTGCTCATTTTTCATATTTTTTTCCCTTTTAATAGAAAGAGATAGCACTTATCATTTTGAGTCTCCAGAGACTTTTTTTTTAATTATAGTATTTCAGACACAAAATAGACTTCAGAGATAATTGAATTCAACATATTTATATTATAGATAAGAAAGAGAAGACCTAGAGAGGTTAAGTGAATTGCCACAGGCCACAAAGTAATTATTGTCTCAGTTTGAACTAGTCACTAGTTTCTGACCTATATCATCAGCACATGATCCTATTAGTTTTACTTAAATATACTTTTCAAACTGCTCTCCTCTTCATCATCAATACTCCTGCCACATATCAGACCATAATCTTTTCATATGAAGCCTTAATCAATTTCATCTTAAGAGGTCTTCCAACTTCCATTTGTGCTATTTCATAGCTATTGAATATATTGAGTACATAATCCCTTCACTTCTTTCTTAGTTTCCAAAATTATAATTTTAGGTTAGGCAAAAACTTTTATTAAGCAAGACCAAATCCAGAAACAATATATAAAAATTAATGTTACATATTTTTAAACTCTCTAAAGAAACCTCTGTCATGACAAAAGCAAAAAGTGAATGACATAATAGGAAAAATATAGTATGTGCAATCATATTCTTAATTTATAAAGAATTCAATTAAAAAAAGAAATAATAGATGCTAAGAAAAAGTGAGAAACATATCTCAAATAGATTATAAAGAGATGAGGATGTGAATAAAAATCATTCCTTGCATCCTTTCCTTAATATATAATCTTTATCTGGTTGGATTCAGTTAATCTTTATAAAACGTATATGACTAGTATGTTGTTATTCCACCCAATTTACATTTGAAAAAAATGAGTCCAATAAGTTAACTGACTTGTCCAAAGTTATCATGTTTTAATCATTACATGTGTCCAGAACTATATGATTGCCCAGGACAGGCCAAGGTTCTAAGATATCTTTAGGTTAGAAGTGCCCAGAGTGCCTGGTGTATTATAGAAATGTTGGCGATATCTTTCAAATGAGACAAATCCTTCAAGTTAATTTTCCCAAGTGTTTCATAGGAGATGATGGTGAAATTGGGTGGAGAAAACACATCAACTTTGGGAAACTTCTAGGCATGTCCTTCCATGGACACTAGTTTTCCAAGAATATGGCATAAAATTTTGCCCCTCTTTATTACCAGAAGCTACAGAAAGACTGATGAGATGATATAGATGAAATAGATAGATGATAGATAGATAGATGATAGATAGATGTAGATAGATGTCAATTTTTAAAAAATATAAAACATACTATATATTTGCTGGGTGTAATTCTGTTGGCTGGGTTAATATCAAATTGTTTCATTATTTCTCTTTTGAGATCAAACATCTCTTCAAATTTTGAGACACTAGTCCCTATGCTTTGAGAATTTCTAGCACTCGGAATTTAATGATCTACTAAAGTCTTCCATTATTAAATCAATATATATTGTGTGTTTTGACACAATGATTCAGGCTAGAGTTTTGAGATGACAACCATCAAAACTAACTAATTAATTATATAAGCAAGTACATAAAAATATGTTAAGATTATTCAGTAGGCAATACCTGTTCTGATATTATATTCAGCCTTAAAAGTGTCATAAACTTTAGGTGACATCGGACTTAGTTTATAAGATTAAAAAAAAATTTTTTGGAATTGACTGCCACAGCGGACATTAATCTATACAACCAAACGATTTTACCTTTTTTACTATTAAATTTATCTTTCATATAGAGATAAAAAAAAATCATTACTCAACTATTTTAGATCAGAATCTGGCAACAAATATCAGTTTTATCATTTAATTTCTGAGGCTTCAGTGTCCATCACTCATACCCTGAATGTACTGAAAAATTTGTTTTCATTATATGAAAAGAAAAAGTGTAAGCGAGAAAAATAAGAATAGAGCCTTGAAGACAAATGGAAAGATATTTTTAATTTTTACAATCATAATTATTTTGAATAACCAAAATAATAAAACATGCATCTGACTTTAATTGATGGAGAGATATAATTCTATCAAAAACATACTTTATTTAATAATATATTTTGACTTTTTTAATTTGATTCTTCCAATAACTATTTCTTATCTTAAAAGAAGAATTTCTAAAAGGATGTAGATCATTTTATATGTATTTTATATAGTTTTTACATAAAAAACATTGAAAAATTTTGAAGAGTTTATATTTCCTCTAAAATTATTATACATCTTACTTTATGAAATTGTTTCAAATCAACTCTAATTTTATTTTGTATAATGAAGCTACAGAACTTTTTAATGTCTTTCTAAAATAAAGTATCTTTAGGTAAAATTTACAATTATGTGCATTTTTAAAAGAAAAGTTCTTAAGTATTAATGTCATGTCTACTAGAGACCTGTATTTGTTCTAAAATGCCAACTAATAATAACAAAGGAATAGAAAAATCATAATTTATTTTCTCCACATCAGATATTTTAAAGTTGAAACACATAATAAGTAGCAATTTCATTTTATCAAATAAAGAGCATATTCAGTTTCATTACTAGACAGACCATCCACTAACTTAGTATTACCACTGGCTCAGGCATGCAGAGGAAGTTTAATTTTCTGTTTGTGTCCTGGTTGACTCCTTCCCCACCTCCTTGCACAACTTGGAGTATTATAATCTTGTAAATGCAAAATTACATTACTTTCCCTCTTCTGTAACTTCTCAATCAAAGCAAATACAATAGAAAGTAACCATCTCCCATGGTATCATCTCTCCAACAGCTTATCAGCTCACTATGATGTCATACCTTCCAATAATCTCAATGTAAAATATCTTTACAAATGGGTCTTTTATATTATTCACACCATGAAAATCATTAACTAGGATAATTAACTGAGACTGTGGTGATGAATAGAGCTGCATTACTGATCAGTATAATAAAGAACAGAAGCCACTAATTACAGACATAGAGCCTTGAAGCTACTGAGAAATGTAATTTAACATTGCCGCCCAAATTCCACACAACCTAATATAAATGCACAATGAAAACAATAAGGTCTTCCCACAGATAATGCTTTTGGGATCACTCCAGGTGTAAGAAAATGTGCCCATCTGCACAAAGTGGCTCGTGATCTAGGAGAAACATTTTAAAATTAAAACTGCCTAAACATTTTGTTAGGTACTCTCATCACAACCTTTGTCTTCTTTTCACATACCCTGGTAATTTCAAAAGGTTATAAAGATTTTAGTCTTATTTGCAGTAATAAAACAGCATATGAATAACAAAGTTATGCATCTATAGAGACATTTAGAATTGTCTGTTCCTCAGATACAGTTTTTCAACTTCAGAGAAAACAGTAAGTTGTAGAACAGTGTTTCCCAAAATTACTTGATGATAGGAATTACATGAAGACCTTGTTAAAATTCAGATTACCAGAAGATATCCTGGGCAACCAGAACATATTCTTAAAGTGGAGGGCTTGAGATACTGATCTCAGCAAGATCTCTCGGCAATTCTCATCAGTAGGCAAGTTTGGTGCATTAACACTGGTTCTTTAAAACCTGTATCTGACATTTAATAGTTGTGTACCCTATTGAGAGCCATTTCTTCTCTCTGAGTCTCAGATTCTTTATTTGTAAAATATAGAAATATAATACTTCATTGGGTACATATATTACAAAAGCATATAGATTGCCTATCATTGTGTTTGTACATAGTATACATGTAGCAAATATCAGTTCTTTCCCATTCTCTTCTCTCCAAGGTTTGTTTTTTCTTCAGTAAATATATAGTCTTATTAACAATAAGGAAGCATTGAAAACAGCATGTACTTCACAGCTTAAAGTACATTGCAGTATATATGTGTATCACAGATAATTAGTTCTACAATAAAGAAGAGAAAATAAACTCAAGAAGACAGCTTACTATGCCTGGCCATTGTGCCTGACAGAACAAAATGAACATATCTGCCTAGACAATGGCCTTCTGTCATGGCATTAGAATCTGATAGCTGATTTCTCCATTTTTAAGTCAAGAGAATTTTAGCATAAAATAAGAATTTTCATCCATTTGTATAAAACCATTCATGATAAAATTCTACTAGTAGCAAAAAAAAAAAAGTCAAGAATGTCAGGTAATATATATAAATGAAAAATGTCCATCATTAAAGAGTTGTCAAACATAATGTCAAATATCCATTTATTTAGAAACATCTTTTCAATGTTATTACTTTCATGAAGAACAAGATCGTACTTTGGAGTCTACCACCATATTTTGGAGTGAGACCCAAAGAGATAATAAAAATGCTAAGTTATCTTGTATGATTATCTTCTTGATCCTAATAACATTATAATTGATATGGTAGCCTCCTAAAAATTTGTCTACCAGAAGCGATGATGGAAGAAAGTTTCTTCTTTGAAAAGGAAAATGTGGTCTTATTCGCAAAAAGTATTGTCTTCATCCTTAATCTATAACAATATATTTGTTTACTTAACAAATATTTCATGATGACACACATATAGGCCAACTGGAGATGTACAGATTATTTAGACACAGAAGCAGTCATAAGGATGTTCAGTTCTACAAGTTATACATGGATATTTTTACAAAAGGGCTAAAGACTAAGAAATGTGTAACTATCTATGTGAATTCAAAGAAAGGGTAGATTAAATATGGCCTGAATATTCAGCTGTGAACCATAACATTTCACAACTTATTTAATGGCATCGATCCATTCTTAGCCAAATGAAGGCTAACGATACCAAAAAATTGTTTCATAGTTTTTGATTTATATTTATAAAATTCCATGATATAAATACTCACTTGTCAAATTAAGCCATCTCCAAAATGAAGCTAAAGAAAACATTAATAAGCAATATCTTGAGTCATTCTTTAGCTATTTTCTTTAATATTTCACAATTTCAACATGAAATCTTTTCTATTTATTTAAATTTTGAAAATAAAAATTTAATTCATACATGATGTTACTTTTCATTGTTTAGCATACTGTCCACCTCTAATTAAATTGGTTAAGCTCTCATGCAAAAAAAAATGTATTTTTACCACAGGTTTTACTATTTGCATTATTTTTAATCCTACCCCTTGTAAAGAAATGTATTGCCAATGAACAAATATTTTTGAAAACCTACTTTATGTCAGGCTAAGTCTTTGTGATAAGTTAATGAATAAAACAGCTCATGGAGCCTAACCTCTTAATGGGGAGAGACATGTAATAAACAAAAAAACATATTACCTTAGAAAGTAATGAGTGTGATGAAAATGACAGAGCAGCATAAAGGATATCAAGGTTGTGGGAAAGCAGTGTTAAGTAAAATTATCAGGATAGGCCTCCATGGGATGGTCATATTTGAGGGGAAATGTGGAGGAGGTGAGGAAAAGAACAATGCAAGCAGAGACAAGGGCTGGTGCAAGGACCTTAAGGCAAGAAAATATACACTGTATGTTCAAGGGTGACATTCAATACCAAATAAGTTAATAATAGAGATGAAATGTCTAAGTCATGACACATGCTGAATATAAAGGTTCTACATTAAAGTTAATTTATTAATTCAGGGCTTTAAGCTTTTAGTCAAACCATGTTCATGTCTCTTTTGAATTAAGCTTATTAGCCCTCTTCCACTCTGGAAAGGAATCCACCATTTTAGCCATAGAAAAGCTATTCCTTCACAAGCATCGAGAACTCTTTTATTTAACATGAATTTTTTTTTGAAGATGGAAGACAACAGAGAAAAATAATGGGGTAGTCAAGGCACATCCTAAACATTTGAAGCAACAAAGGGAACAGGATTGGAAAATAATCTATTGCAATAATCTATTGCATATTGTAAATAATAATATCCCTTACCCAGAGTCATTGATATTCCCTTATTATTCTTTTTCACATAAATCTTAAAAAATAAATAGCAAACAAAATACAAATTTTACAATTATTTTACCTCCCTCCTAAACTCAATGATTAATACAAGTTCAATTTAAAAAATGAGAACCAATAAATGATAAAAGATTGGGGCTGTAAATAATGACAGCAAACCTAGGTACCTGAGGTAAAATAATTGAATTGGACATAAAGCAAAGCTTTGTGCTTCCAAAATGTATATAAATAGAAATATTTAAGTTCTACAATTTCACAATAGAATAATATAAATAAATAAGAATCTTTTCTGCTATTAACTTGAGCTCTTTTCTAAAAGTACAACTTTATAAATGCCTATCTTACTAATCTCCCACAGATATTTTCTATTAAGACAAAGAACATTACGGAGATATGACAACATTTTATTGTTCTTCAAAGAACAATTAAAACAAAGAACATTACAGAGGTATGACAACATTTTATTGTTCTTCAAAGGCTAAGAAATGTATTTTTAAAATCCAAATATAATGAATTAGCACTTAGCATATAAATGTTAGTACCTTTTCAATGCATTAATTTTCTTCACTCGTTCTCATTTTATACATGCAACTAATCACACTATTATATACAGATTTCTTTGAGACTCTCCCTTGTGCATTAAAATGTGTTGAAATAACATTTGATAGAAATGTACTCCGGAGTGGTTCTATGTCAACTCAGTAGTGCATTACTTATATCCCTAAACACAGAGATGCAACCCATCTCAGAGACTCACTTATTACCATATTCAATTAGTTTGTTTATCTTAATTAATTTTTTGGCAGTTTACTATTCAAAACCTCAAATTTTAACTACATGGGAAGACATTTAGAGATAGTTGTAAGAACACTGAAAAGTACAGCTTGAGAAGAATATGAAACCGCTAAGATAATGACACATATTAAGGAGTAAGGAGATTAAAAAGGTACAAAGCTGAAGTTTTGAGTCAAGACTTCAATACACGTATTGAATCATTACTCTGTATTCCTGAAACTAATATAATATTATATGTCAATCACATCTCAAAAATAATAGACAAAGAAAAAATAGCTATCACTACTGCACTCCCCTCCTTCACCCTGCCTATAAGGGAAAATGTTTAACCCATTGTTATTTTAAGTAGTCATTAATTATAGAGAAAGCGTCTGAGTTTCAGTTACATACCAAAAGCCAAAACATCTTTTTAAACACTTTATTTGACTCAATTTATGTGTTTTATATTTAAAATACCTACAATATAAAAAGATTTTAAAAAAAAATGAATTAGTAACAGAAGAAAGGAAATCATGTCAAAGATATAATAAATTCAGGGTTAAAATTAGCAGATAGAAATGCCCATAACAAAGTCCTGAATAGGTGCAGAAAAGTACTGAAATGTTTACTCTTAACTTCCTGGACATCAAAACAATCAGGATAAAGTTAGCAGACATGGCATCTACAAGATTAGGACCGTGTGCAGAGAGAAGAGATAGTGTCGAAAGAGATATACCTTCTACTGATACTGAGATCTGAGAGAAATTTCTCCTTTGGGAAGAGGAAGCTGCTGTGTACATTGACTGATAGCCTCAATAACACTGGCAGAAAAGGAAAGCTAACAAGTGTCTTATGATTGTTTCTTTCAATACTAAGAACATTGTTGGTGGTAAAACACCCAAGTGCAATTCATAAAAGCAGTTCTATCAAGAGCCAAGCCATTGTCATCCGAGTACACTGCCCCCTGTGGTTTCAAATCCAGATTTAATCCATTAGAATCTAAGAGAAAATAATCCTTTTAGGTGTACAAAGTGCTTTGTCATGATGGGAAGAATGTCTTTATTTCACTCTTTCTAGAGTTGTAGCAATAATTTTTTTTTAAAAAAAAGGTAATTCCCCAAATTCATCGCCAAGAGAAGTAATGCCGTACTTCTACAAAGTGTGTCAAACAGCATAATGGTTTAATGATCAGTTCTCCAAAACTGGAATCTACATGGGAAATTTCAGGTTTGATGTTTTTTCCCCAGAGACCAGAACAGTAGTAGTGGCATTTTTATCTGGCCATACTCTCTATCAAGGTTCACTTTGAAGACTTAAAAGGCCATGTTTGAAAATGAAAATAGTTCTGATTTTCATTCCTTTTCATTCAGGTCGCCAAGTAAAAATGGCAATCCTATTAATCCTAGGGAAAAATACTTTTAGACAAACTGTGTAGGTGTTCTTTTTTCTAGGAATAAATTAAAAGTAATGTAAAGAAACCATTATAGATAATGCATTGGCACAGCAGGGCACTAAAATCAGAACTGGTAGAAATCATCTACCAATTTAGACTTTAAATATTTAAGACATGGTATATTTAATGGAAGTCTTGAGGGCAACAATGAAATTAAATAATATACTCAAAGATAAAGAATCTAATTTTCCCTTTTAATAACAATTATTCTATGTATTACTAGAGACTATAAAATAGTAATAAATTGATTTACAATGCTGATATTTATATGAACTATATCCCCACTGAATGGATGCATTTTAGTCCTAAACTCTTTCTTCCAGCACCAAGGAATTGCTGCTTTGAAATAAAAAGAATAACAACATGAATTTCATACAACACCTAGTATAAGTTTCTCTGGCAACAAAAAATTTTCCATTCATCTTGTGGTTTCAGTGGTTCCTATCACTTCACTGAAAAGTAGAGCAATGGAGAGGATGAAATGATCAAGTATTATCTTTGAACTTGGGAGTAACCTACTCTATAGGGTCCTGCTAGCCTAACATATGTCCCTGTACATTATTATTATTATCATTATTATCACTATTATCATTTATTTGTTATGTTTTACTGTTACAAAATCTTTGGAGATAGAATTTTTTAGAGTAGTTTTTAATCTAAAACCTCAGATTTGTTTTTTATTTCAACCAGAGCCATCTTTCAGATATTCTTTCAGTAAATTAACATGTTAAGTTTTACAAGTTTAAGTTTATATATTCTTGTATATAATTTTTTATAAATAAATTCCCTAGGATGTTATTAGTATCATATCATGTCACAACTAATTAGACAAAATAGAAATCTGAATAAACCTTTTATATATGAAGTAAACAACCATAAATATAAAAATAATCTTACTGGACTTCCATAGATATTATTTTAAATATTCTTTATTCTTCATTAACAGATTTTCTTGAATACATTTTAACTTTAATTGCATTTTAAATTAATATAAAAATCAAGATTAATCTAATTTCTCTAAATCCTAAGAGAATCTCATAATCATAAAAAATTCCAGATTTTATACGTGGCCTGAATTTCAAAATTCTGAAATTCCAAAATTTTTGGAAAAAAAAATACTTTCTAATTTATTTTATGGCAAAATCTGCCCTGGATTGACTATGATGTTATCTATATATGTAGTCTTTATTAATCACATTTAGTTTGAATATTCATATATTTTACTGCCAAAATATGTGTTCATTCAGATTCCTTAATGTAGATATTATATGTGCAATTTATACCTTTCTGAAATACAAGTTTCTGACTTCCGTTTCCAATGGATAGTAGTGGGCCTAGATAGATACATCACAGAAGCATCAAATTGATAATTTGACTATAAAATAAATAGGATAATTGCTCTTAGCTCACTGAATAAAGTAATTTATGAATTCATACTGATATAAATGAGTAAATAGGCAAAGAGAGAGCTCTTCCTTATAAGCTAACATATATATGTATATATAAGTATAATAATATAAGTAATATAAAATGTTTGAATATAATATAAAATTACATAATGTATGATAATGCATATATATTATACATAATATATATAAAATTAGAAAATCATCAATGATTGATAATACTTATGGGTAAAAGTTTAATGATCATTGAGATATTTACGTAGTTTTAAAACATCTACTTTTTTTTGATCACATAATAAAATATAGAAATTTTACAGTGAAGAAACCTAGTAGATTTTACCTTAACTATGTGATCAAATTTAGTATCAAAACACTGATATAAACCAGTATCACTTTAATCTTGATCTCATTTACTGAAAACAGAATTAAAAACATCACTCCTAGAGTATTTCTGCCACAAATGTATGTGAGTTTAATTTTGAAAAATAATAAAATAAACATATATTGAGCAGTATTCCACAAAATGATCTTTGCTTCTCAAAAAAATATCAAGATCAGGAAAGACAAAGAAAGTCTGAGGAACTGTGTCAATTTATGGAAGATATGACAAGCAAATGTCATTCTAGCTCATATAATTTTGACAAAGATAATCTGCAACAGAGCTTATTCCAATCAAAGAGAAAGAAATAGTCCTGAATATTATCAAGTGTATAAAAATGGTGCACTAATTTTGATGCAAATGAAAGTTCACTTTTCTCTAAACAAAAGCAATAATGGAAATTACTTAATAAGGGAAGTTAAAAATGCCTTTTCTATGGCAACTAATGGTTAGAGATGGTAGAAGAAAAAGAAGCAAAAATATGGACATAATGAAAAAAAATGAGGAACAGTAAAAGAAAAAGAAATAAGTGCAATTATAGTCGGGGAAATAAAATTTGACCAGAAATATTTAGTTTTTGATATCCAAGAAACAACTGAGTGATCATATTATGGTATAAACATAATTGTTTCAGTCAATAGAGAAAAATGATATGAAATGGTTTTATTTAAGAAGATGTGAATGACTCATTAGGAATCAAAATGTTTAAAATGTTGAAACATAAGGCAACACTAAGTAAAAAAAAAAAAAAAGCATGTTTTATGAGAAACAGATTTCTAATAGCTTGATGATTTAAAGGGCCAACATGAGTCTCAAACACATTTTCCTGATAAGAGACTTCTGTTGCAATCGCTTTTGCATTGTGACTGTCATGTTATTAGCTTTATATTTAAGAAAAAAAAAAATTAAAGGGAAAGTGAAGAATTCATAAGGGATTTATTCTACAATGAAATAATAATTTAAAAATTGAGTCTTTAGCTATTAATTCTCCCACCACATTTTTTCTCATTAATGATATGGTCATCCCCCAACTTCATACTTTTTCTCACTGAATCTTTTCATTAAATCAGTCATTTAGACATGATTATTCTTCTTCTCATTTATTGCTACATACTTTCCATTACCTTCAACCTGACTGAGACATCTATAGTTCAAAATTATATTATAATGTATCTAGCGGATTAATTCCTTACTTTTCAAATTGCTTTTCTATACTCCAATCCTACTTGATTCTTATTCAATTCATCATCCACAATCCCAAAAGTCTTGTTTTTCATTAAAAACAAAAAGTGTACTAATGCCTTTCTATTGCAGAAATTATTTTAGTGGCTTTCCATTGCTTGTGGAATTAGGTTTAAACATGCTATCATAGCTTATAGTTTTGAAAAAAAATCAGAAGTTTGTTTAAAAATTAAAAGTCAGATGCTTAAAATTTCAGTTCTATTATAAGCCTTATATTCATACATGGCCACTGAACAGAGATGTCACATAATACTCTTCTGCTGTGACTACAAATAATAATAATAGCAACAATAACAATTTTCTGTAAAAAATGTAACGAGATTATAGATATTAAAGTAGCTACTAGATGGGGACCTGTGGTGCTAGTAATATTCTATTTTTGGATCTGAGTACTGGTTATACAGGTCAGTTTGATTTAGGAAAAGTCATCAAGTGGAAAATTATGATTTTTGCAATTTTTGATATGTACATTATAACAGTAAATTTTTATTAAATTGTGGACTTAGGAAGAAGAAAAAAGTACAGTAAAGATCAAAGAGAAGGGAAATATGTATTAACGTATGCTCGTTTTAATAAATAATACCATAGGAGATCTAAATTTTCCGTGTATGATTATTAAACTAAGATTACTGCAATTATCTTAAGCAATGATTTTCATGAGGTACTTATATTAGCACTCAAATTATATATATATAAAAAATATGCAAATCTTAATATAGCTATTTACTTCTAATCAAGAGCATAAACCTTCTAAAAATTCCTTATCTTATAGCTAATTTTTTCTGATAGTTTTTTTTTCAAATTATGCCCTTCAATATAGAAACAAATACTGAGTTTATCCACATTTATTTAGTATTTCCTCAGCCCTACCATCTACCCACATGTCTTATTACTAGCTCAGTGAGTTGGCACCAGTTTTGCACCTCAGGATGTTTACTCTGGCTAATTTAGCTACTGATCTTCTAATGTCTGGTGTTTGGCAATAAAGTCCCAGTTGGAGTTTCTAACTAACAGCAGTTTGCATTTAGTTTCTGCATCTCTGTTTTATAGTCTTAATACCTTCTTTTTTGGTTGCATGAAGACAATTGCTCCTAGGGATACCTGAACCTGAAATGAACTGAAAATATTTTACAGCTTTTGAACTTTCCGGCAATAGAAGAAAAATTCATACCAATCCCAGCACTCTGAACAGCTGTCGCTATAAGGTGATGTTGCTAAAAAAAAAAATCTCAAAATAGAACAAGGCAAATATCATCCCTGCAAGGGTTCTACTGTTTTAGAGATCTCCAGCTGGAAACTTAATTGTAATTTAAACAGAGTATACAGAAACATCTCTCCTGCATCTATTCACTATACTTTTATTGAATTGGATAATTTAATCAATAAGTCACAATACTCTCTAGTGTAATGTCATGTAAAATTCTATGAGCAGAGAAATTTTATCTTTGCTGCTTATGATATCCATCTTCCTGTACTGTATTTCTCTAGGATTTAAGTACTATATCTCCCTATTCCAATCAAATCTTTAAACACTTGTAATCTATTTTCTCTTCCTTGTGTTAACACCCTACAGCCAAAGACCAACAGGAATACAGCTGGCTTTATTCTCATTTGCAGCATAAAAGGCCATACTGTGGAGAATGTGCAGTGTTTTGGCAAAAATGTGTGCTAAAGTTATCCAGAGAAACAGAACCAAAAGTAGATTTTACACTGAGATAGAGTAGAGGAGAGAAAGAGAGAGACAGAGAGACAGAGAGACAGAGAGACAGAGAGACAGAGAGACAGAGAGAGATGATAGAAATTGGCTCAAGTAATTATTGAGGCCTAGTAGTCCCACAATCTGCCATCTGCAAGCTAGAAAACCAGGAAAGTCAGTAGTGTAATTCAGTCCAAGCCTAAAGTTCTGAGAACCAGAGAGGGCCCATAGTGTATGACCCGGTCCGAGGCGTAATGCCTAAGAATGAAGAATTCCCGATGTCCAAAGGAAGGAAAAGATATTGCAGCTCAAACATATAGAGACAATATTTATCTTTCCGGTGTCTTTTTGTTCTTTTCCGGCTTTCAACAAATTGGGTGACGTCCACACGGATTGGGGAAGGTCACCTATTTTACTCATTTCACCAATTCAAATGCTTACCTCTTCCAAAAACACCCAGTAATAATGTTTTGCCAGCTATATGGGCATCCCTTAGTCCAGACAAGTTGACACATAAAGTTAGCCATCATAGAGAATATAAAAAAAAGCCTATTATACACTTTAGGTTTTGGTCAATTTATTTGTGGGAGGGTTTAAAGAAGCAGGATTTTGCCCTGGCCTGTACACTATCAGGAGCTGAGAGCTACTCTGTGATCAGATATCTCAAAAAAATCTTATCTATGAGGAGGATAGACGGGAATGAAACTAATGTAATTAAGAAACAGCATTTGTTCGCATTAGTCATGAAAAGATTATATTTGATATATTCTAGCGTGGACAATGCTTTGTCTGTGCTGAGACTCAGTTCCAAAGTGGTCTAGTTTTTGTCTTTATCTATCATGGTCATAGAGTGGTCTTTCTAATTTTCAGTTTCTGTAAAAAAGTTTATATTCAAAAGGAGATGCAAAGATCTAGCTGTCCATGCCAGGTAAGTTTCCAGCAATACTGAGGCCTAGCTGAGAATACCAGGCAGGTCCAATATGTCAGGGGATTGCTCTTTCTCATCTGTTTCTATTAAAGAATGTTAACAGAATGTTACGTAATAAAGTATAAATTTTTTTTTTAAATTATAAGAAATTCTGAGCATTCCTCGTAAAGGTATTTATCATTGAAGCATTTATG
Organism: Pteropus medius; assembly: GCF_902729225.1. Taxonomy (NCBI): domain Eukaryota; kingdom Metazoa; phylum Chordata; class Mammalia; order Chiroptera; family Pteropodidae; genus Pteropus; species Pteropus medius. The sequence goes on from NW_024351729.1 coordinate 4,887,348, forward strand.
AATTTATTTATTTTTGGAAGTTAAGGCAACATTTACTCAATTTCTGTGCAATGATATTTTCTAAGGCATATGGGATGGTTATTGGCAAGGATACAATTTTTTTAAGGCCTTCTATAATTAGATTTTAGTTTAGAAATACATTTGACTGGTGCAAATTTGAGAGAACTTATTTCTGGCCTTAGCTGTTATTCAAGATGAATACATCTTTACCTATTTTAATGTGTCTTGGCGAAGTAAAAGAAACAGAGGGCCACAGTGGGCTCCTTGCTCTCCTCAGGCTCTGAATAGTGAGTGTGATACCTTGGACACCTCTAATACAAGCTGATTGAAAGCATATTTTCCACCTTGACACCTGAACCCATGATACAGATGTGTAATAATTCCAATATAGATTCTGTCAATGGCTGACTCAAAGCAACGACTCTTCCATTCACATTGATTTTACTTGGGTGGGTATCCAAGCTCTTCTCGACTGCCATGTACTGGGAGCAAAAGCTTCATTCCCATCCATCAAATCTATGTCCTTAAGATTCAGTCTTGTTTTCTTTAGTGCCCCATTGATACCAGGGCCAAAAACAATATTCATGTTAGAGGGATCGCAACCGGACACAAAATAGCCCACAATTCTTGCCAGAAGAGTTTCTTAACAGCATCTTCACGAGCTATGACAGCATCAGATACTCCTGGCAAGGGCAGTGGCAGTCCCTTCTTTCTTGAATACTGGAGGAAGTTTATTTAACTGCTCCAGGCTTACTTGGGACTTAGTACAGTCATCTACTTGCATTGCTTGTTTTTTTTTTTTCTGTCATCACCTCGCTTGACATCATCTCATTATTAAAGTAACCAACATTACTAGTATCTTTCCACTGCTGTTGCGACTATAGAGCATACTTGTTACATTCTTCTCTGATTATTTTATGTTTTGCAGCAAAACTCTCTGTAATTCCCGTGAGGAATTGGACACGCTGGTTTGTTGATGCTGCTCACAAAGAATCATCCAGCTTTAGCTCTAATCCAAACTTAGTTCTAATATCCATGTTTATGACACAGAAGGGAGCCTGACTCATGTGTTTGGCTCCTCCATGCAAGACAATTTCATCATCTTTAACACAAATTTCCTGATATCCATTCACAACAGACTGAAAACCAGAGCCACAGAGCCTATTAACAGTAAAAACAGAGGCCTCTTTTGGGATTCCCACACAAAAGCCAACATGTCTTGCCAAATATGCAACAACCGGAGAACCATTTGCTGGTTTATTATAAGGATAAAACTCAAGAACAGACATTAGAAGACATGCATACAGCAAGGTATAAGGAAGTGAGGTTATAAGCTTCCAAATCCTTCTGGGCATGCCATATTCCCAACATTTCATTTGTTCACCAACCCAAAGCCCTGATTCATTTAGTTTTCATTCATAACAGAAAGATTTGTAAAACAATAAAATAACTTTTTAATAGTAGATTAATCTACTAATCTTTAATAGATTTGTAAATCAGATTCTGGGGAAAATAATATCATATGAAGCACTGGGCAGTTATAGGTAGAGGTTTTGATATGCCTTTAAAAACTTGGCAAATAAAAGATCATTCTCTCCTGCCCTCTTAATATTTGCACTTGTGATTTTCTTTATATTTAATTTCTAAGAGGAATTCTTAGCTATAGGAATTGAAGACACATGTTTAAAATATTGAGGTCAAAATGTAATTTTCAATGCCATCATTATATTTTAAAAGATCTATGTTTTATGCTAAATTCTTAATACTTCTATAGTAGAAACCATCTTATCTTACTTGATTGGAAGAGTTATTTAGTTATTTAGTTATTTAGTTACTGAAAAAGTGGGTTAAAATCAGAACGAAAAAAGTAAAAATATCTTAAAATTTATTTTATGTTAAAACACATGCAGGCACCCTATAATATAAGGACGAAGGCTTTTTCTGAGATTTAGTTTGCTGATTTGAGTCCTACATTTTTACAGAAAATACATTCTAAGGCCTCATCTGTAATTTCTAGCAATGGTTTCACTACAAGTTAAGAAATGCAGAAAGTGGAATAAAAGAGAGGTAGGTGCTCACTAGCCATGCTAGTTCAGTTGGTACACTTTCAAAGGGGAATTGAAACTTTCAGCTAACCTCCAAGATTATTTATGTGAAGACATATTAAGAGAGCTTCTATTTTCTGAGTGAAGACACAGTCCATCTACGTAATAAGACTTTTATATATTATCTGCAAGGGTTTGTTAATTATTTGTATTTTTAAAGATTATGCCACAAGTATGAATGCCTATTTATTAGACAAGAAGTTGTTTTGTTTTGTTTTATTTTTCATATACATATAAAATGTGTTTATAACTAATCTGTTTAAAAATATATACTTGTAGAAATAAAACTTACAGACAATAATGATTATCTATTACAGATATATATTTTTCCCACAAACACCAATTATATACTGACAGTCATCCTATTTGTTAGCTATGCTGTCAGTCAAAACAGATATGACTGCTCTCTAATGGCATTTGGCAGGAGTAAACAGAGATTAGAGCATAGACATTGGTTCAGGCCTCTAAGCCAATCTGTGCAACTTTCCATTCCAACCAAACAGTGACACCTGCATGTGGTAATCATTCTCCTTGGTTACAAGTTCTGGCAGAAACTAAAGACCTGTTTCAAGCTACAGTAAAATGAGCTAAGTATAAATGTGAAAATCTTCTTCATAGTAAAACTTTAATCTTCTCTTAAGAAAAAAAGAAAATGAAAGAAAGAATACAGGTGTTTTAATCATCTTTCAATTATTTTGTAGTAAGGTAGATTAAGCTTAAATAAACCAATGAAGAATAACCATGGCAGGGATGTTATCTTCTGGTGTCCATGATAAGAATTCAAACTGCAGTCCAGTATCCAGCATGAGCTGTAAACTGCTGTGCTGATGTTCACTACACCAATCTCCTTTTTACTTGTTAGAGCTTTCATCTCATGAAACTTGCCAACCTTAGGAATATTTTATGAGTTACCAGCTTTGCAACTTTTGCAGAATATATTCAAACATCACTTTTACAGGCAGCAGGACTACAAATATTTCTCCAAAGATTAAAAAAAAAAGTACATAAAAAGGAAACCATGGAAAGAAAACTAGTAGCATTTTCCCACTGTGTCCCTGCAAACACTCTTGTTTTCTATAACTTGAAGTCAGGCCCAGAGTTAGAGGTGAGCAGAGCATCCTCCTAAGGTTATCATTCCCAATCAAATCTCTATTTAGGAGCACAAAACACTAAATAATAAGCCTTTTCATTATTTTTTCAGGTATTTAACTGCCATTTTTGGGTAAAATATTAATAATTTAGTATTTTTATTTTCTCTTTTTTCCTACTAATTACTCCTATTTAATTTTTTAACAAATTATCATGTCTAACACTTATATAATAAATAACAAAATGTGCCACAGTTTTTTAATAAACTTTCAAAAATCGTGTAAAAACACATTATTCTTTTTTCTAAATGTCGACAGTAACGCATCGTTATTTTTAACCAAAAGTAAGCCTGTGGAACCCCAGAAGGCCTTATGGAGAGCTGGATGTTAGATATAATGAATGGGACAAGGCTAGTTTTAGATCTTGAATTACACTGTTCTGAAAATTTGACCTGTCTAACTAGCTCAATGACAAAGATTAAAACTGATTTCAGGAGCAGATATTTGAAAGCAGGTCTATACAACTGGCCTTACTTATGAGGAAAAAAAGAAAACTAATAGTTATAGAAACTCTAATACATTTCAGAGCCTCAGTGTCATACATATCTTTATTTGCTACCTTATATCCATTCTCTCTTTAGATATTATTTAGGTCAGTTTATGAAGTTTCCATGGGAATTTTCCCCTGGATTCTTCCAGAGGAGGGGTATGCAGGACTCATGTGAAACAGCATATTGAACAGTGAAAGTCTAAAGCCTGTCTATTCAGGATGAATTTCAGAAACTTATGGCATTTACATGAAATTTTTTTTTCTCTTAAACTATAAATTTAAGTACTGCAACCATCTTGCTACCAGAAAGAGAGCCTGAGGACAATTGTTCTAATTTACTGGAAATGAAGTCAAGATAAGGTCGGAGAGAAACCAAGACCTGGAATATTGTTCAGGCCACCACATTAAGCCTGATCAGAAGTTAGTCCTATCCATGAACTTTTCAACTAATCAACTGCCAGCCATGAAAAGCCATGGCATACTGAACCATACTGGTAAACCAAGTGGCTAGCAGAAGTAGTGTGATCCAACACCTCCCACTCCTCACACACCAGAGAAAGTCAGCTCTCCCAACGTACCTCTGTTAGATCGTACAGCATTTTATGAGCATGTTGTTCTTGAGGAGGAAGTGTTGGTTGTTTTGTCTAGAAGAAGGAAAGAGAGAAATGAGTTATTGCTGCTCATTTTTCATATGTAATAACCACTTAAGTGAGCACACTATTCACTGCAGTATGTTTCATGCACTACTAGATAAGTCGATGACTTCACTGAATAACACCATGGCTTAAACTAGAAATACAAATTCAAGTCTGACCCAGCTTATTCAACTTATTTTAAAGTAATTATTAACAATAGTAATTCATTTAAAAACTGATGAATATGGGAAAAACCTAAGCAACCAGGATGTCAGGATAATAAGCATAAACCATGACTGTCCTGGAAAACCAGACATACGAATGGTCTAGCTATGAGGAATTATAAAACTGAAGGATAGGTGAAGTACATACAATGAACTGTGACCTTTGGCTAATATGTAATGAAAGGTAACTTTATTAATCCACTTAAACATTCTTCTATAGATTATCATGAACCACCTATCTTAATAGTCTGCTTTCGGAGATGGGAGAGAAAGTAACTAGGAAAAATTCAAAAAGGAGTAAAATTTGATCTGCATAACAATGAAATAATAGATATTTGGCAAGTAACTAAGAAAGTTTAGTCTTGATGAGGGAATAGAAGACATGGACGCATGAGATTTAAAAGGAAATGTTGCATTTGATCTTCTGCAAATCATTGCGTGTACCAAAAAGTACTAGCTCATGCTTGTTCATAGGTGACATGGAGGAGTATTTTCTAGAAGGCATTGTTAAGCTAAAATAATTACACAGCTCATGTTTTTACACCACTTCACAGTTCATAGAAGAATTTACATACCCCACTTTATATATAACTATGTTACTCTCCTGAAAATGTCATAAAATATATTAATAACATTAGGTTAATTTTGTTATACAAATATTAAATCTTTATAAGCTTCATTTTAACCAAGGTGAAATGATTTAGAATGATTATGAAAGAAATTTCAGTGAATAAATTATATCACACCTTTTCAGAATCCATTCCTTGGTAGTTTTACAACAAATTTATTTGCACTTCAGGATTTCTGAGATCTCAATAAATTTACAAATGTAGGTTTTATAAGCAAATTTAATGAAAGGTTTCTTATTTTCAACATAAAACTTTGATTTAAATTCTGGAAGCCAAAGCTGTTATATTTTATTAAAATGGAAAAAAAAAGAAAATAATGGAAATTCCTTATGAAATTAAAGAACTTTTTCTTCCCCTTTTATACAATATTGCAATTTCTACTTTTAGTGTTCATCTTTAAAATATAGAAGCAATCTCACTATGAAAATTTTATGCATAGAACCAAAAGATAAACGACTTTCATTGATTTCCATCTGTATGCCCAGAGAGCCGAGAGTTTTTCATTTAATTAAACCAAATTAAATTCTAAAATAAATTTAGAAACACCTTCAAAATAATTGAGGTGTGCAGTTCTCTCTAAACTCTCTACTTGCCAAGTTTTTCCCATTAGTTAGACAAAGCATTCATAGTATGTCATTAAAACCTTCTTTTTAACTTTGGGTTTTGAACATGCAGTGCAATATACATATGATGTATTGTTGAATTGTATACTTGAAATTTGTATCATTTCATTAATCAACATCACTCCAATAAATTCAATTAAAAAAAAAAAAACCTTCTTTACTTAATAAAAATGATTCAATCCAGAGATGATTTTTACCCAAGTGCAATATTTTCTTTTTTATGATTACCTGCTATTTTAATCTGTTATTTAGTTTATGATGTTCTTTATTTTTATTATGTATTTTATTATGTATTAATGGTTGATATCTTAAATGTCTGAACCATTAAGTACATAATGAATGACACCATTTTTTTCCTAGTCTATCAAATGAGTTAAATAGAAAGAAAAAAATTTAACACTATTTTTGATCTATATAGATATGTAGCATAAAGTGAAATTTTAACACTCCACTTTACTGGTTTTATTAGTTTTTTGGGTGGCCATAACAATGTATCAAAAACTGTGTGGCTTAAACAACAGAAACTTATTGTCTCATCATTCTGGAGGCTAGAAATCCAAAATCACAGCGTCCGCAATGTTAGTTTCTACTTAGGGCTGTGAGTAAAAATCTGTTTCATGTCACTATTCTAGTTTCTAGTGGTTTGCAAGTACTTTTTGATGTGCCTTGGCCTGTACTAATATCATCCTGACCTCTGCTTTCATCTTCACATGGAGTTCTGTGTGTGTGTCTGTCTCCATGTCCAAATTTCCTCTTTTTTTAAGGACACATTCATATTGGATTAAAGCTTATTCAAATGAACACGTTTTAACTGGATCATCTGCAAAGACCCTATTTCTAACTAAGGCTGCATTCACAGGCACTGGGGTTTAGGATACCAACTTCTTTTTACTATTCAACACATAACAGGGACTGAGTTTTAAAATGCTTTTCTTTAAGTAGACTCAAAAAATGTTCAACTATGCATCACAATACGTGGGTTTAATTTTATCCCCCATTATTCATGAAGGAATCTCATAATTTCTTCATTTTGCAAACTTTCACAAATATATCTGAGTAACTAGGCACCGCTTTACCTTATCTGCATTAGGAATGAAGACAAGATATCAAAAGACTGAAATAAAACTCAAGGAATGTGGGATTTTTTTTTAAAAAAAAGGAATAGAAATAAAATAAATAAGTAAAAGACGTCTAAGAAAAAGTGGTTGAAATAGAAGAGTGGCAAAGAAAATCCACTTTATAATTTGGATTTGAATGAAAAAAAATTTCATAAGGTCCTAATTCCTGGTTCTGTCTTCTAAGGGACTCTAGAAGCAATGAGACACAGTTTACAATAACAGACAAGAAGTACTTAAAAATGAGATGCAAAAAAGATGCAGAAATCAACTCGAAATAATTCTTGTGGCCAAATATGTGCAATTCAGCATTAAATTATATAATGATAGTAAAGGATTACAACCTTTTAAATGAATTAACTTACTATTATGCCATTTTTAATGATTTACATATCTATATTTATATGAAAGCCCTTTCTTACAGTAGAGGCTCAAGTACTAACTATAGAAGAAAAGAAGGGATCAAAAAAATTACCATTTGGCAACTATCAGCATTAATTCAGGCAAGATTCATAAATGGATAGTAAAAGTAATGAGTGACATTTTGAGGTATTACAAAATATTTATATCATCTCAATATAATTTCTCATTAAACAGCATAAAAATTTGACAGGAACAATTTGATAAAGTGATTAGGTTAACACAGTGTTATATGCTAACCAATACTATATGCTAACTGACATGACACGTTAAGAATAGTACATCACTTCTGTGGTGTTCCTCACAAAACATCCATAACCTGAACCTGGACACATCAGACAACCCAAAGAGAGATGCATTTTATGCAAAATTACTGACCTGTTCTCTTAAAAAATAAAGTTAATGTCCCCAAATTAAAGAGACTCAAGAGACATGACAACTGAATGTAATGCATGATCTAGGATATCCTTTTGATATAAATGACATTATTAGGACAATTGGCAAAACCTGAATAAGATATTCAAATTAGGTAATGATGTTGTATAAGTGTAAATTTCCAAATGTTGTTAAGTGTACTATATTCAATGAATTATAATGAGAGGAAGGGGCATAATATCAGTAATATACTCTCAAAAGATAAGAAGGAGAGAGAAAAAGAGAAGAAAGGAGGGAGGGAGAGAGAAAGAGATGGGAGGAAGAATCTAGGTAAAGAGTATATAAAAATTTTTGTACAATTCTTGCAATTTACATCTGAATTATATGCTAAAATTTAAAAAAATGACAAACATTACTCATTTTACCTTTTACATAGTGGAGAGTAAGACATAAAGAAAAGACAAAAGTGTTACTCTTGAATAAGGAGAAGTAGGAAATAAATGGTGATTTGTAATGGTGAAGAACTATGACACAAGGTGGATTAAGGACATGTTCTCCACTACTTGGACAGAGATTTGCAGAGAACGAAATAGGAAGGGCAGAAGCAGCCGATGAAGTTGGGAAGTATTACCTTTAATTCCTCCAGTAGCAGAAAACAAATGTAAGAAGGTGTTTTCAAAGAAAGTGAACATGTTAATAAGTACATGTAATCAAAAAATATGGGCTTGAGAATACGATTTTTTCAGTGGGCTTAAGTCTTGCATTATGCGTACAAGGGTATTAGCTAGTGACATTGTATTATTATTTTTAATACAAGCATATTAGATATGCAGCTGGAAAGGGCTAGAGAAAATGAGGTTACAGAGAGTATACATGTGCCCAGAGGGCCAATATGTCCAGGGTTCCCAATAGTCTCACATCAGTATTTCTAATTGCTGTTGTGTTGTCTTAATGATAGGGGGTGAATTTCTTCTCCCTCATTGCTGTCACCTAATTGAGCTTTGTTTATTTCTTCTGATACCAAGTTTTCCAGATTTTCAGCTTGTTTCTGATTTTGGAAAACAGAAATTCTCTATTTTCTTTTTGACATTTTAGGGTACAGAATAATTTTGCAGGACTCAATGGTCAGATTATAGCTTGTGTGTCTACCTAAGTAAATGCCTCTGTAAAATGGATGGACTTTCCACATGACCCTATTTGAAAAAATATTTATTTTCACTTAATTTAATGGCCCTCATTTCTGTTATATTTTAAAGAACTTCAGCCACCCTCAAGGTATTTAGAGCTTCAGTTAATATATAAATTATAGATAGAAATAAAGACTTCAATAAAAGACATATGCCTATTGGCACCATTACTTTTTTTCTACATTCCTTTTTTTTGAGTATACTAAATTTCTCAGACCTAACTTTTTGTATTTACTGACTTCAATGCACAACATATATTATTATCCAAGCAAGAATATTCCTTTTGAATTTTTTCTAATGAACGTATCAAAACAAAACACGATTATTTGGTTCTTAATGACAGAACTAGTAGAAAATAATAAAAGTATTTCTATTTCAAAATATTTTTGTGGTTCACTTAAGCAGAAATAGGTCAATTATAATTAACTTACATGTTGTGTAAATGTGTGTAAAACGCAGACTTAAGCGTTTTAATTCTTATTGACTAGTTTAGAGCTAAACAGTCAATTTACACATCTAAATCCAAATTTACTGTTTTATTTAAATTTTATCATATTTAAAATAAAAGTCACAAGGTTTAGAGGATCTTATACAATATTCACTTTGTATTTTCTATTTTACAGTCTATTAATGATATTCTAATATTCTAATGAAATATTGGAAAACTACATAGATTGAATTTTAAAATGGTTATTTCAAAGGACACATTAAAAATGATCAAAAGATGACATTTGCTTAAAAGAATCAATGAATAGTTCTTAAACAAGTACAAACTTGTCGAGATAATTATTTTTCATCAAGTTTTAATACAGAATGTAGGGGATGCCATTCAGATTATTTGGAGCATTGGTAAAAGAGAGCTTGAATATAATTTTCATAACTCATCAGGAGGTAAATCCCAAGCGATAGCAATTGAATAATTATATTAACATTCATCAGAGTAACTATCTTTCAGGATTTCACAGCTCTTAAATCACTGGGAACACAATTGCTATTTCTTGTTGCATGCCTGTTTGCAGGGTTTTTCAATTAATATGTTTCAAAAATATGAATTTCTGATTTTGCCATAATTACACATCACCTGAAAGCACCATGTAAAAATAAAAAACTTTCAACTGATTTTTAATAAGAATTTATTTATGTCATAGTTCTTTCTCAAAAATTCATTATTGGATTTTATCTATTATACATGACATGAGTTTCAATACACAAAAATTCCAAAACAAAACCTAAAAATGTTTTTGAACACTCAGATAAAAAAGTTAGATGAATGGATAGATTGATGAAGAATAGATGAATGAATGAATATTAGATTAAAGGAAACATACATAGAGAGCTAGACTGCTAGATCCAGAGAGAAGCCATTGTCAAAAGGTAAGGTCAACGATTCTGGAGTCCAACTATCTGAATTCAACTACTAGATAAGTCATCTACTAGCCACATTTACTAGAGAGTTTACTTAACTTTTCTCTTTTTTAATCTACACAATAGTGATGCTTAATTTGAGTACATCCATTTATACAGATGTAGTGAAGATGAAATCAAATAATCCAGATAAATACACTTATGGGTAGTGTTGTATTAGTTTGCTAGGGCTGCCATAACAAAATACCACACGCTGGGAGACTTAAAAAATATAAATTTATTTTCTCATGGTTTTAGGGGCTGGAAGTTCAAGATCAAGGTGTCAGCAGATCTGGTTTCTCTTAAGGCCTTTCTCCTTGCTTAGATGATGACCATCTTCTCATTGCGTTCTCACATAACTTTTTCTCTATTGTGTGCATCTCTGATGTCTCCTCCCCTTAGAAAGACACCAATCATATTGGTTTAGGGTCTTACCCTTATAACTTCATTTAATCTTAATTACTTCTTTAAAAGCCTTATCTCCAAATACAGTTACATTGAGGTTCAGGGCTGCAACATATACAATTTTAAAGGGACACGATTCAGTCTATAACAAGTATTAAATATTAATAATGAATAAATGATTATTTAGACCATGATTAAGAAAATATAATGGCTCAAATGGCAAAACTGAAGTTATGTGCAAATGAATTAAAGTTCCATTTATTTTACAGCTTTAAAGGTCTGGGAATAAATACACATTGTGGATCAATTTGTGGTTCCTCTACCTAAAACCTAATTTCAGCATGAAGGTGGCTATTTCAAACTATAATCAGAACTTTGACAGGTGTCCCCCAGTGTTATCCACACTAATGCTGGGTTCTAAGAATTCTTTATTGTTTCAATTGTTAGTAATCAAATTAAGTAAATTCTGCCTTACCTACTTTTGTCCAGCTTCAAAATATAACATTATGTTTAAAGTTACCTGCAAAAGCAAAAGAAATGGCTAAACACTTTTTGCTCAGTGTACCCTGTACAGTCAAAGGGAACAGTGGATAATACTACATTATCTAATTTCAGTTTAAACCTAAGGAAAATAAATTGAATGCATTGAAATGCTTTTGAAATAGGGATTTTTTTAAATCTATATGATAATTTTTAACAGGAATAATTTTGAAAGGAATTATGTTACAAAAATATTGATGATGTAGATTTAAAAATCCAATATTTTATTAAATAGCTAGGAAATATTAATACTTTCTGATCTTTTGATACCAATGGTTAATAAAATATAAATAAAATATAATAAAATATAATTAAAATGAAATATATATATTCTTATGGCAAAACGAAAAGTTAATTGCAGGACTTTATTTTTCTAGATTGGATAATAAAGTTAGTGATTAATTTAAGTTCCCTGCATATCAGGTTTAGCATATTTTAGCCTACTCATCTTTATCCTTAAAGAAATTCACAAGCAATCTTTTCATGCCTAACATATTAAAAGAACACATTTACTTTCTTTGTTTTCTATTATTTTTATTGTGTTTCTCATTTAGCTTTATCAGTTTTCAACACTTGGTTCATTTCTACCTCTCTCTTTTTCTATTCCAATTATTTTCAACAAAACAAACATGTATTTTTTGTCTGTTTAGTTTGATCCTTGACATAGTTAAATATCATGTCTGAAAATTGATGGTAACACAGAGAAAACATAAAGCATTGGATATTTTGTCAACTGAATGTTTCAAAGAACTGCAACACATTGTGGAATACAGAGAAGACAATAATAACAGGGCAAATGCCAATCACTGATAATATGAAAAAGGCAGTCCTTGAGGATGCAATGTTAACATTTGGAATCTATGTTTTTGTCTTTAATTCAGTTTTTTCATAGTACGTTCATGCTAAGATGCTTTCATGTGGGAAAAGTTTTTCTTCATGTTTCCCTTTCAGTTTTCCAATATTCACCTCAGGTTTCAAGAGAGGTTACATTAATGCCTCACAATTTGCCATTTAACACATTTAGTTAAAAGATAAATTTGATTTACTACATTTTTCTTTGTGTCTGGGGGAATCTTTCTGATATTATGCACATTACACTCCAGATTAAATCTCGTCAAAATGCCAGACACTTTACTGATTAATATACTAAAACTATTATTTTCCAGAGCATGCTCTATTGACAGAAAGACTGTTACAAAAATTCCCAGTAGATATCTATTTGAAATACATTTCGCAGCTCAGTATGTATATCATCTTTGGAATATTTTATGAAAAAATAAAATATCTTCGATGGACGTCTTTTTTAAAACGGTGTTTCTAGCACTTTATTTTAATTTCATTCAAAAATTTTTTGAGAATATTTTCTTGTATAAACACAAATTGAGTATGATAATCTGATCTGGTTATTCGGCTAATTCCTAACAGTAATTATTGTATTTCAAAGTATTTTGATAATGGATTACTACTCTAATCGTGAGTGGCATTTTAATAGTAGACATTTTGGAAAATCCAAACAGGTAGTACTTCTCACTTACTGTTGCTATTTCTTTCATATTGATGAAGCAAATTAGTATGACATTTTTCTAACTTCTTTCTGCTCCTTTTCTTAATTCTGTTTTAGGAAAGTTGCTGTGGCTTGCATGGTTTGTAAATTTGGCAATAGGAGAACAGGCACGCTCAGCTCAGCTTTGTTTTTATGCCCAGTCACAGAAAGCTCACATTTTGTTCTCTTCTCTCAGGAAGAAGTTTGTACTTTGAAAGAGAGACAAACATAGAGGTACTCTGCTACTCTAAAACCTTATGACCAGGAGTTCGAATGTGGTTTACTAAAGTATGAAGCATTTCCAAATGCTTGATAATTATTTTGTGGGTGAAAGCATTCTTTTTTATTGTACCCATCTATTTGCAGTAACAGCAATTTTTATTTCAGATCCAAACTCTCACATATCTAGACAAATAAATTAGCATTGCCATTGTAAACTTTTCATTTAAAACTAATAATTTATTCCCACATCACAGAGAATATGGAAAAACAAATGCCCAAGGAAAGAGAATATATAAGAAAGACATTTTATGGTAAGCATATGTGAATATCAGCAAATTAATTTTTAACAGGGAAAAATCGCCAGTTAAAGATATGTATTTTCATGAGAATGGATCTTACTTTGGATAGTTCTGTATATTTTACTTGATTTAGTATTCCTTTTGTGTACTTTCACTGTACTCTTGATTCTACTCAAAGAGCAATTCACACAATTCTTCACTGGAATAATAACAATAATCTAAAATATTTTATCTCTTTTTGAAAGCTAGTACATAAAGTTACCCACTCATAACTAAGTGCACATACCGTAGGAAAAAAATCCATTAAGGAAATTTGGAATTAGTACTTCTGTTGAAATTCACAGCACGATACAAAGTAAAGCTAAAAAAAAATTGTTACCACCATTATAGAATTGGACTTAATGGAAATCTAGGATAATGCCCTGCCAATGGCAACTACAGAAATTGATTCACTTTGTATTTTTCTGAAGAAAAAAACATCACTCTAATGTGACATTAAAATACATTTTACTTTGTGTTTTAAAAATGTATAGAATTTTATTGTGAGGGTAGCATAAAATCATAGACTCCAAGGGAAGATGCATACACCTAACAAAATATGCATGGAAAGATGAAAGTACTAACAGCTTCCTGAACTTCAACAGAAAATATTAATAAATAAAGTAAATCATTTGGAATTATGGCAATAGTGCACTAAATTATATTAATCACAAAGTTCTAGAAAAGTTTTCTAGAACTTTTATAGTAATTTGCCACTATATTGAGTCACTGAAGATTATTTAATTTAGAAATTCAAGATTTCAAACATTTTGAAAAATTATATATTACTGATCTTCAAACTTTAGAGTATATTTACTCAGTCTCTTAGATGGTTATATAGATTCATAATTTCTAAATGAGTCCAGATATAGCTATTATTTAAATGTATTAATAATAGTTTCAGAACTACTATTCATTGTATACATATAATATGCCATTCCGTCTTCTTGTTTTTCATGGTGTGAATAGTTACACCAAGGCTGCATTCAAACTGCCAATGTGATGCTACTGAACCAGAGTTGCAAAAATATACATACATACATACAGGCTTTTGCATGCCTATGTGAGTTGGTTCCAGTATAAAAATGTATCCGTTGGGAGGATATTCTGCAATTTTGAGGTAACAATCATTATTCTATTTTAAAGATGTGGAAGTTGTGGTATCACGTATTAGTAAAATCACCAAGTGCATGCAGAATGGGAGAGTGAAGATTCAAAGCCCAGGTCTATTTATTTCTTGGCAAAATCCAAAATATGTGTGTGTGTGTGTATGTACATACACACATATATATACACACACATACACACACACTATATACACACACACTCTATATATACACACACACATATATACACACACTCACACACACCTTAAGGTTGGCTTTTTATATAGACAGAGGAAGATTTTAATTCTAATAATAATATTGCTGCAGTTATCATATATTTATATTAGTTGTTTGCCTTTCCACTCATTTAATCACATAAACTCATTGAAAGCAAACAAGAAGTAAATAACGAAACTTCACTGATTCTTACTGAGGTTTATATCAGGTTCCGAATTTTCACTGTATACATTTAAAGCAAGAGTTTTTAAATGACTCGAGATGTGTGATGCATGGAAGGTGTCTAGAAGTCTGTTAGCTCTGTGTTGCTCATGAAGCATCACAATGCTATGCAGTGCCTCCACATGTGAAACAGTCTCTCTCTTTCATTCTGCCCCTCTCAAAATTCAGTACATGTGAACAATTACTAAGCTACCCTTTTGGATATACAGATATGACTATTATTCTCTATTAAACCAATTGAGCAAGAATGATTTACTTAAATACTTCATTTGAATCTATGTAGGGATACATTTATATATAAGGATATATTTTACTGACACTCACCTGGTAAATAAATTAACAAGTCTCAGAAAGTCATTTAAAATTTGTATATAAAATAAGGCAACTTCAAAGAGTGTTTCTTCTATATAATAAGTCATGGTATTAACCATAATTTTGCAAATTAAATTTACTAAAGCATTTTAGAGTCAAAATTAAGACTGAAATCAGTAGAGCAGTGGACAAAAAGGTAGACCAATGAAATCAAAATTTCCATTTTATTTTGAAAATCAAAATTTGATATTCTTTTTAAAATTATGGCCCATCCTTTGTTACAAAGAAAGTTTATAAATTTCATAATGTTAATTTTTATTTTAGTTTTAAAATTACTATGTGTAGTGCCAGGTGGGTACTAGAATAATTAGGGGGCTCTGTTTGTAATTATATAAATGTCTAATACCACTATGCTATACACTTGAAACTAATATAAAATAATGTTGTCAACTATAACTGAAAAATAAAAATTAAAAAAAAAAATCTGGTGGAAGAAAAGCAGTCAAATAATATGTTTCAAATCTTCTCTATCCTCTATAAGCAAGTTATTTAATGCAGTTGCTTTGGTAACTTTGATTCATTGCAGAGTTTCAGAACTTATACCATTCCTGATAAATTCCATCTTTGGAAATATTATGCCCTGTTTATGAAAATGACTTCCCTTATAAAAATTGGCTTTTAAATTTGAGAGATATTAATTTCTCCAAATTTTGAGTCTGTTTCCTTACAAAAAAGAGAAAAAATTTGCTGAGGAATTCAGCCCATCTATACTAAGCCCACTTAAGAAAGTATTTCCCTGTGATGATTACAGGACTGCTCTCTTCAATAGGCTTTTAAAATATGTCTCACCCTTCAAAAAAGTGTTATAATTAATGTATAATTTTTTATTGGCTTTGAATTTGCCCACCTGTTCCCCTAAGTGTGCCCCATAAAACTGACCTGAAACCTCTTAAGAGGATTTACATAAAGCAAAACGATAGTCAAATAAATATTCCAGAAATGTACAATTGAATAGAAGTTAAATATTTTCTTGATCACATTTACTTCTTTGTATAGAACATCTTTAAATACCAAAAAAATAAATAAATAAACAAACAACGACTACAACAGAAACCTATGTTCTCTGGAAATTACGTTAGGAAACTCTGCCATAGAAATATGTGAAGGAAGTGAATACAAATTCTAACTCCTATGAACAGAGCCAAACATATTTTGGATCTCCTTTTTTCCTGAGAGGAAATGAATCACAATCAAGCTAGATAATATTTGAAAGCAAACATAGTATCAAATTCTAATTATTCATATTTTTGTTCATGACTGCTCCAATCCTGGTTAAGCAAAGCATGGTTGATTCCTTTAACATATTTTTGAACCCAGCTCATTGTTCCCAGTTGAATCTAGGCCCAGACTAGTTTTCTGAGCTCAACTTTTATGTCTCTCTGCCATGCTCATCATGCTCTTGCCTTATTTGCTTCTCTCTGCCTTTTTAAAAAACAGCCTATTTTCTGCATCAGTGTCTGCTATTTCTCATATATGGATTAATATGTATACTAAGGCCAAACACATTAGTAAATATAAGTAATAAGAACCAGGTTTTTGATAATTGGGAAAAGAAGTTACAGATAAGGAAAAATGTAAGCCTAGAAGGAAACTGGGATATTGGATTGGAATTATAGAATTTATGGTTTAAAAGAATCAGCTGATAACTCCCCCCCACCCCCCGCAAAAAAAGCAACCACAAAACAGAAGCAATATCCAAAATAAAAAATATAAATTGCACATTTTATGCAATAATTTTCAAATATGATAAAACTGACTATATCTTTTCTACTCAAAATTTTCTCTCAGATTGTCTTTACTTCCCTTTTTAAAATATGTTGTTCTCTTGGGTTCTCTCTCTCTCTCTCTCTCTTTCTCTCTCCCCAAATGCGCACAGAAGCACATGCAGACACACATTTATGCACGTATTTGGACTCTTAAAAATGAAACAAAACAATGGAACAGAAGAGTCTGTACATTATAATCCAAGAAAACATACTAGAAATAAAAGTATGCTTGAATCTGTATATTGAAAAGGCCTGTGTATCAGTGAACATAGACACTTCAAATCCAAGATGGATCCTACTAAAAATGTCAGAAAATAGAGAGGAAACAATGTTTAAGGCCTTCAGACAAAAAGACCAACTTTACTAACAAAAGGAAACAAAATCAGATTGGTGTCAGACTTCTTGAACTTTGACAGAACAGGCAGAGTAGGTCAATAAGGAATTCTAAAATATAAAAGAGTGACCGAAAAATTTTACATCTAGCCAAGTGGTCCTTCAAGGGTCAGGTGTATAGGAAGCCATCGAGAATGTTAGAAACCAAGGAGCACTGTACTTAGACTCCTAAGAAACCTATTAGAAAATAAGTTTCATCTAACCAAAAGACAATATTGGACATTTTAGCAAAATGTATACATTGTGTGTATAGATTCAAAGCTCATAAATTTTTATATAGGCATATGAGAGTCTGTCTTTGTCAGCTTGGGCTGCCATAACAAAATACCATAGATCAGGTGACTTTAACCACAGAAATTTATTTTCTTATGGTTCTGGAGGCTGGAAATTTGAGATCACAGTTTCAGCATGCTCAGGATCTGCTGTGAGCTCTCTTCTTGGCTTGCAGATAATTGCCTTCTTGCTATGTCCTCACATGGCAGAGGGCAAGAGAGCTTTCTGGGGTCTCCTTTTTTAAGCATACTAATTTCATCATGAAGACCCCACCCTCATTACCTCATATAAACCTAATTATATTATCTCCCAAAACCTCATCTCCAAATACCATTTCATTAGGGTTTGGGCTTCCGCATATTAATTTTGGAAGGATATAATTCAGTCTACAGCAGAGCCCAAAGATATTTTTGTAGCTGCAAGACCAATGTTAAAAGTTTAAACAGGGAAAAAGCACTACAAATATTATTAGTCTAAACATAGCCGCTACAACGAAAATATAAATGTCCTAAATACCAAAGCAATACTACCACTGAACAAAGAAAACAAACCACATAGAAGGATAGTTATATATAACATAAAGGCCAAAATTATCATAACAAAAAATACCATGACAGAATTAAAACAAGCATATCTGTTGTATCAATAAATGTGAATGCAATTGACCCATATTAAACAACCCAAAAACTATTAATTGGTTCACAAAGTGAAACAGTATTAATTTCATTATTAATTTCAGTATTAATACAATATTAATTTTAATGCTGTATTCAAGAGGCATAATTAAAGCAAAGTGACTCAGAAAGATGAAACTTTAAGGGATGAGAAAATAATACTGACCATGAAAGAGAAAGAAAACAAAGAATGAAGGCATTGCTTTTCTGATACTAGAGAGAAAAGAATTCAGAGATGTTAATATAAAAAACTTTAAATTCTAAAAGCCATATTTAACAGTTATGACCATCTATACAACTGTGCAAACAATAAATTCAGCCAACTTAATAAATCAAAACTTATGTGAGAAGCAAGAAGTAGAAAGAGATATATTTATAGGAGAAGACAACATATTATATCAATCTGAGAAAAGTGAAGAGAACAAAAAGTAAGCAAAAATGTAAAAGATCTAAACAGTATCATAGAAAGATCATAGATCTTAAAAAGTGGACCAGTACTTAAAACTTAATAGTAGATAATATAATTTCTTCTCAAGTAAACATAGGAGTCATAAACAATGATCATATATTAGAACATAAAGAAAACATCAATAGATTCTACAAAGTAGAAATAATGCAACCACTATTTTGATCACAACACAACAAAAATTTAAAAATAAAAATCAGAAATAATAAAAACAAAAAATTCAGCTACTTAAATAAGATGGGTAATTTAAGTTAAAATGCAACATAACACTGACACTAGAAGAAATAGAAAACAACATATAACTAATAAATTTAATTTGTTATCAAACCTCCCAAAACAAAATCCCAGTTTCAAATGGTTTGACTGGTGAATTCTATCAAACCTGAAAGAAGAGCTCTAATTTACATGAAATATTTCAGTGTATAGAGGAAGAGAAATCATTGCCTAATTTGTATTGTGAGGAGGGCATAATCATTAAGAAAAAAGACATTACTAAAAAAAAAAAAAAAAAAAAACAATTCTAAACCATTGTAGACAACACAATTCTTATTATAATATTATCAAATCAAACCCAATAGTATATAGAGAGTATGATATGTCATGACCAAGAAGAATTTATCCAATATTATAAACTGGATTAACATTTAAAAATCAACCAATATAATCCACTGTATTAACAAAATAAAGGGGAGATCATATTTTCATTTTGGTAAGTGCAAAGAAAGCATTTGAAATTTTTAAAAACAATAAACACCTATTAATGATCAAAATTTTCAGTACACCAGGAATAATAAAAATCCTCCTGAAACTGGTAAAGGGCATCTATGAAAATCCTAGGATTAATACCACATTTAATGGTGAAGACTGCATTATTTCCCTAAGTTTAGAGACAAGCCAATACTACCTGTTTTCATTACCACTATTCAGTATTGTAATGAATAAATAATGCATCCACCTTTCATAATTGCTTAAATTTTCTACATGAGGTAGAAAGCCAGTTTATTGTTTGAAACAGTGAAGACTGAGGATGGTTTATTAAGGGTTTGAAGAGAGGAAAAAGAGTTAAAAAAAAATTAACTCTGCATGTGGATAAATGAATAGTCAATGGAAGCACAATATTATGTCTGGTTGAATCAGGGCCTATTTTGGTCATGGTATGATGCTACCCATTAGTATTGCTGAGGGTTTTTCTCTAGATGCTCAGTGATGAGAAATAGGTTTTGCTGCAAAGCCATACTGTCGTTAATACGGCAATCATGCTAGTTTGGAAACTAAAAATGTTTTGAAATGGTTATTAAATTTTGTAGTAAACTGCTTTAGAATATCTCAAGTCAAAATTAATGAGAGCATATTTTATAACAGAATGTCTTTTTGAAAGCCGAACACCCAAATTTAGTAACAGACACGAAGTACAAGGTCTAACTTTAACCAAAAGGAGATCATTAAACAGAACTGATTTTCTGTAAATTACATGAATAATTTTCACATATTTCTATTTAAATTATTTATCATCAATGTATTTAAACAAAAATTGTCATCATCGAAATTACACTTTTTTTAGAAATGGTAGATCAGCATGTGAGTAATTAATATTTAGCTTTTTAGACATAAGAAATGAGTCATAAGGGTGAGTCTAAAGATCTAAAGATAGTCTCATGAATCCTTATTGCTTGAACACAAATGGAGATACTTTCATTATTATGGCAACACTGTCAGCATATTGCTTTAAAACAGATTAATGTTAGGGGAAGACATCCATTAAAATACCTTTTTAATTCAGGCCTGTTTCCAAGAAGTAGTAGTAATGTTATTTATAATTTAATAATTGTAAATAAATTTATATTAAATTTAATTTTTGCATGTGAAATCATGGTTTACCGAAAGTTAAACAATTACAGCAAAAACCACCCTCAATATAATACATAGATTGGGAGTCTATGACACAGAATATAAAATAAGACTAACAACATTGGAAGACAAGGTACTTTTATGAAAAAATATCTGATATAATATGCTTTGCTTCCTATAAATTGTTGTCTTGAATTTCTTGGCAATGTAAATTAATTCAGAAAATGTGTTCCATACTGTGTGTGGTGTGACCTAGATCACAAAACAGAAAACAAAGAGTGAGATTGTACTTAAGCGAACTCATTAAAAAAGTTCAATAAAATGAGTATGTTTTTCAAACAAGTGTTGTTCAGAACATCAGTTGTAATCTGTTAATAATTTGAGCCTTCTCTATATGAATAGTCTAGACTAGTGCATTTTCCCTCTTTTTTTAAAAAACTCTTTTTGAGAAAAAAAAATACTGTAGCAACAAAGCCCAGAATGAAACCCAGTGTGGCTAAACATAGAGTACTGGAATATAAATCACATTTCTTGTTGCATTTAATAGAGCTTTTCATTGAACGAATGTTAATCTTTCAGGTATATTTTAGTGCAACATAATCTAGAGTTTCAGTGAGACCATTTTGGAACAGGTTTAGATGACAAAGCAAGTGAGACAAATGGCAAAGATCTCTCAAAAAGATGGAAGCTCAGACTTGTCAAATGTTCTGTACCTTGCCAAATAAAAGAAAAAATAAATGGTTGTAATTAAGATAAAATGAGGTGAAGTAGAAATAAGAAAATGGAAATGAGGAAGCTATGGCACAAGGAAGTAAAATAAGATTAAGTTCCTGGAGCCTTTAAAAGTGGAATAAAACAACGTTTAAAAACTTTCTTATTTCATGTTATACTCAGTGTCTGGAGATTTTCTCCCAGTGCTCATAAGTCAAAAGAAATACACAGCAGCCGCATTGTATTAAATAGTTAAGTACAATTTCATCAGGATTTATGTTTAACAATTTAGTAGCCATTTTAGAAAAGTTGTACACAGAATATAAAACAAAATTATGTCATATGAAAATTTCACAATTATTTACTAATAAAATGTTAAGTGTGTGTTTTAGCTTTCCCACTTAGCCTCACATAGACCTTTAAATGTTATGCTGCTTTTAATTCTTCTTTTTCTCTTGCTCTACTTGTTCTTCCTTTCCAAAAGCCCCCATCCTGTGACAAGGGACTGTCTGCTCACATAACCTCCAGGAAAGTATAGTATGTCAGTTCTGATTACACCTTTTGCCTGAGTCTGAGGAACATCCTACTAGAATTTTCAGGCATACAACTCTGTAAATCCTTCTACAAACAAGTAAACAATAGACTACAATAAAAAGTGATAAATTTGAAGGGGGAAAGCACAGAAACATATATAAATATATAAAAGAAGCATGCATCCCATATTTACTGTCATGAATCAAGTAGAACTTTCCAGAGATGGTATTACATAATTTGGTACCTGACAAATGAGAATATAGCAGACAAAAAAAGGGGATGAGCAAATATAGTGTGACTATAGTATACTGTGAAAATGCTAAGAAGTGAGGTTTGATATGCAATCTGTGTCACTTAATAAGTGCTTATAAATTGTATTATGTTAACATGCATGCTGAGATTGGTATTATTAAAAGATGGTGACTCTGGCTGCAGTCTGGATTATGGTGTTCTAGCTAGGTCTTCTAATTTGTAAGGAACATAAAGTCCATTAGACTAGCTCAAGGAACTTATCCTTGTAACTGCAATGGTAAACATCCAGCAGTAAAGGGACAAAATCTCTTGGCTAACCACTAACAGGAACAGTAGTAAAGGAAGATATTGTAGAGATTGGAGAAGATGAGCAATTCTAAAAAGCTCAGCAGAAAGAGGATGCAGATCTTCTTTATTTAGTCTCTTCAGATTTGCTAGATGATTATTTTCATACCCTATATCTTTTCTATACAATCATTTCTTTTTTACACATAGCTTCTGATTTTATATCATTGCTTCGATCATGAGATGAGAATTTATTTTTTCTCTTAGTGTACCTCATAGCTTCTTTCTACTGATACAACTTTCAGCTTTAGTTCCAGGATTAATTGAAACATTTACTGAGTATTTCTTAGATTGGATTTCAGAAAGAGAAAGAGGGAGAGAAAGATATATATGCCAAGAGACAGAGATGAGAACCGTGCCCGACTTGACTTTTCACTCTTCGTTCTCTAAGTTCTTAGAGCCTTTTTGTTGTGTTAATTAGTTTATTTAAATTACTAAATTCTTTACTAGTGTATTTATTAATTACTAAATACTAAAACCCTAATGTTTAATCAACATAGCATTTGTTAATATCCTATTTGATTGTAATTCTTAAAAATCATGATCCATAGTTGGTTTTTATTGTAATAAAGTCCAGTATGTAGTCTAGTACAGATAATAACAGATTATCAACCTATCATTAAGTTTCTATGCATATAACAAATCACCAGTTATATATGTGGATGAAAAGTAAAAAATGTATATATATGTTTATCAAGCTATTTTGTAAATATAGATAATATTTTATTAAAATTACTTATTACTGCATAACACATAATTATTGAAATAACCATATATAATATATGCTCAATAAAATTTTACAATTATGAGGACTCATAATTTCATTCAAATTATTTACTAACCATATATTGGGGAACTGGATCAGGATTTGGAAGATATGTAGAGTTAAATCAGATATGAATCTTCTTTTCAAGATGATTATAACTTATTAAAGATATGAACCTAAATGACTGTATTCTAAAATAGAAAATCATGCAATATGAATGGAAGAAGTAAAATAGTTGTAGGATGAGGACACACATTGCATGACTCTAAAGCATAAAAAAAGACTAAGTTCTCAAAATATTCATGGAAGACAAAAGAATTACAACAGTGTTTCCTCTCTGAGACAAAAAAGTACTTCATATGCTTCTATATTGCATATAAACACAAAAAACTTACACTATTTTCTATAACAATATTTGAGTTATAATTTAGTTTATAATTCTTCTGGTATGTTTGGAAATAACCAGGCAAAAAAATATATATTTCTTTCTATAGCGTGGCATAAAATATGTATTTTAATCATCAGCAGATTTAAGAAACTACTCCAAAAAAGAATTTGAAACACAAATCTCTCATACAGCTGGCAGTTATAGAGCCTTATCTCCTTAATGCAGTGCCATCATAGGTAAATGAAGAAAATGTTTTTTTTTTTATATTTTATATTAGCCACAAGAAGGAACACATAGAGACCTGTTAATGTAAGTGAAACATATTAACAATGGTAAAAAATGTTAGTCTGCAGAGTTCAAACGAAGTTCATTCTCTCTTATGTTTTAGTCCTGCGATGCTTGAAAGGAACTTTTAAAAAAACCAATTACTTTTTGTACAATTTCTGAACTCATTCAATAACTTTTAAAGGATTTTTGTAGGTCCTGTTATAAGAGTTTGTTATATGATTAATTATCCTCTTTTTCTTTTAAGGCAAGGATTGGAGGTCCTTCAATAGATGTGGTCTTGAACTGAATGCTTTTTTCACTGCAGTGTCACTCTGGGTTCTTGGAAATCATTTAATCCCTCTGCACATGATTTTATCTATCTTTTTTCACTAATATTATAGAAATTACAATAAAAATATATTGATAATCTCACCATTTTTCAAAAAAATGCTTCAATATCTTGGAATGATATAAATCTAAAAGTAAACAGTATAGTAATTGTATTATAAAATTGATGTTTTAATTTCACATCACATTTGACCTTGGAAAGAAGTTGAAAAGAATCTTATTTCCTCCAAATTTGGCTACAATAATTATCAAGATTGGATTTGAAGTTTTATTACTTCTTGGCATTTCTTTCATCTGGAACAAGCGTCATTTCAAATGCTAATCGAGGAAGGGAAGTGGATAGTGCAAAGCCATCAGCACCCACAGTGAATACAAGACATACTAACCAGAGAATCTATAGGTAAAACTAGTTTGCTGGCTTTCTTACTTGTTTGGTAACATTTCTGTCTCTATAGTTCCTGGTAAATATCTAAATAGATAATTATCTGATTAAGTTAATATTACCAAAAATTCTGTGCTAGTTTTTTAGATTACTTATTTCTAATATGGGTTTATTCTTTTTCCTTTGGATAAAAATGCATTAATGGTTTTATATATATATATGTATGTACATGTATATGTATATTATATATTTAGTCATAGAATTTAATAACTGAAAGTAGCAGTTGGTGATAATATGATAACTATGACAAGTTTTAAGCAAGTACATGGACTGAATCAAAAATAAGCAAGTGAACAAGTAAACTTTATATTATTCCTTATTTAATGCAAGAAAGTATTAAAGTAATGAATTTCAGTATATGCTCCTGAAATTGAATGCTCTTAGATCTAAGAAATTAATTGACACAATAATTAATTTGAGGTGTTGCTTTAGTATTTTAAAAAGGGGTATTTAAAGTACATTTTAAATATCTTTATTCTCAACTCCAAATACTAATGAAGCAGTGGCTAGTTTATCATAATCAGACTAAAGACCATATCAGCATCCTCGTAGATACGCTGGAAGATCTTAATAAACATTGTGGCAATCATTTTTGTAAAAAAGTTCATGCTGTTAAACTTTGAACATCTTTTACTCAAAGACAGAAAAAAATATAACAAAAAAATTAGTACCTTTCAGTTAACAAAACATTTCCATCATTGTTGTCTCGTTGTATTTCAGATTCTCCACATTCTGGAAAATAAAATTTATTTTAGAGAAATCAAGATCTCATATAACTTATAATGGCAGAAACCAAACTGAAAATTAGGTATCGTAATTAATGCTCGGTTTATCTTTGCATCACTTTTTCTTGCAAACGTTACAAGTTCTAGGGAACCTTATTAAAAATGTGATTGTAAACAGCTGATGATATTGTACTCTATTCAAAGATTTTTTTTTAATACCAGTTTATTTGCTTTATTCTAGAATTACAGAATGGGAATCTCTGTGGGTTGGCATTTGAAAAGTCTCCTCCATATGATACGATTTTGCAGAAATGTCATGAGTTTTAATAAGTGGATTCGTTATTCTCTATAGAAAATATGCATTCATTTAGAATGTCTTTCTTAATCCTAATGTGGTAGGCAGAATAATAGCCTTTCATAGATTCCATGTCTTAATTTCTGGAATCTGTGCATATGTTAAGTTACGTGGCAAAGGGGAATTAAAGTTGCTGACTGAATTAAGGTTGTTAATCAATTGACTTTAAAAGAGGGAAATTATCCTGGATTATCTAGGTGGACCAAATGCAATCACAAAAGTCCTTAAAAGTATATGTAGGATATAGAAGAGAATCAGAGAGAGATATGATTATGCATAAATAATCACAGAAATGCAATATTGCTAGCTTTGAAAATGGATGAAGGGGGCCATAATTCCACAAATGTGATGCACTGTAAAAGCTGGACAAGATGAGGAAATGAATTCCCCTCCTCAACCCCAGCCTTTAAAAGGGAATGCAGTCCTGCTGAAACTTCAAATTTAGTTCGGTGAGAACTACATCAGATTTTTGATATACAGAACCATAAGATAACAAATTTGTACTGTTTTAAGCCGTTAAGTTTATGGTAATTTGTTGCAAAGCTATGGAAAATGATTATAGATTTTGGTACCTAGAAGTGGAGTTCTATTATGACAAATACCTAAAAATGTGGAAGTGACTTTGGAATTCGAATAGTAGGAAGAGCTGGAAAAATTTTGAGGATCTTGATAGAAAACACCCAGGTTGCCTTGAATGGATTGTTTCTAGTAATATGGATGCTAACAACTCTGCTAGGGAGGACTCAAAACAAAATGGAGAGCATGGTAGTGAAAACATATATTGCCTTAGAGCAGGGGTCCTCAGCCCCCAGGTGCCATGGACCAGTACTGATCTGTGGCCTGTTAGGAACCAAGCTGCACAGTAGGAAGTGAGCAGCAGGCAACCCATCGAAGCTTCATCTGTATTTACAGCCAGTCCTCAGAGCTAGCATCACTGCCTCAGCTCCACCTCAGATCATCAGGCATTAGATTTTCATAGGAGCACTGGTCGCTGGTGCCAAAAAGGTTGAGGACTGCTACCTGAGAGAATATCTAAAGTGTTCTGAATAGATATAGAAATGTGAACATTAAAAGCACTGCTGGTGAGGGCTGAGAAGAAAATGGGGAAGTTTTGTTGGAAATTTGAGGAGAGGGGATCCTTGTTACGCAGTGACAGAAAGCTTAGCAGAATGATGTCCCACCATTGTATGAAAAGCAGAACTTGTAAATGAGGAAAATTGACATTCATCTGAAAGGATTTCAAGCAAAGTGTTAAAGGTATAGGCTTGTTTCCTCCTTCTGTTTATAGTAAAATGAGCGAGGAAAGAGATGGATTAATGAAAGAAATGTTAAACAACAAAGGAAGCAGAACTTGATAATTTGAAAAATATTTAGTCTTCTCAGATAGCAAAGGACATTAAAATGAAGAGATCCACTCTGTGTAGAGAAAATGCCGATGGTGTGATCGTACGACCTGTCGAGGAATTTATAGTTGAGGTGGTCAATTAAAACAAGCCGAATTGAAAGTAGAAAACAAGGCTTTATTTACTTACTGTGACGGTGAGAACAAGAGGCAAAAAGAGGCACCAGCTCACTAATACTTCATAGCTTCTCCCCACCCCATCCCATGGAATAACACAAGGAGAGAATAAAGTGGATACAAGGTAGACAAAGGGAATCTTCTCACTGTCAAAAAGCCCTGACCGAAAGGCTTCAGTCTGTTTCTGAACCCGTGGGTTAAGAAGTAAGGAAAGAAAGGGCGAGGAGCAAAATAGTACTGAGTAAAGACTGAGAAAAGTGCCTCAGTCACAGCCTTAAGAATGAGGTCTTAAGGTAGGTATCTAAGAGTTTTCTCATCTGAACCCCTGAATAGGAGGTATCAGAACAGAGCCAACTGGATTATGAATGCAGCTATGGATACAAGCCTAGGAAAAGGAATGGTACTGAGTCTCTGACTAAAACTCTCTCTAAAAAACCGTGATGCATTGGCTGTGCACCACGCCTGGTGTGGAAAGGACAGCTCATTCTCATGAGGCCTGCCAAGCAAAGCCCTGTAATTGCCTATAGTTAGGCCCAAAAGATCCCACATAGGATTTTGGCCTGTATTCAAACTCCTCACAATCTCTTGCAAATACTTCAGAAAGATCAAAAGGTCAGAGTATTTAGTTACAGAAAAGCAAATTTGAAGAGATTAAATATGTGATGCATAGATCCCCTCAATCATCCCAGCAGAATTAAAAATATATATGAGACTATTTAAGAAAAATTTGTGGAGGAACTTTTTGTCTACTGGAGTGAATTCTTCTGACATGTACCAGAGACTCAAGATTCTTCAGAATTTTCAACTAGCAGAAACACTATCATTTTGGTCCTGAAAAAGCAGAGAACATTAAATGATAAAAGACTGCTGTACCCTCAAAAGTGTAAAGGCAAGAAAGTCTGATAAAACTACTCAGCTACAAACATGTATTACCTTTCATGAATAGAAAAAGATGATTGATTCAGAGCGAAGCCATGATCCCAGAGTGCAGAGCTGCATCACTTATTCACAGGCCTTGAAATCTAGTGGAGTTTGCCCAGCCTGATTTCGATAATGCCTGGTACTCCCGTGATTTTTTTCCTTCCATTTTCTCCCTTTGTGAATGGAAATATCTACCACTATGTCTATTCATTTCTCACCATTGTACTTTAGGAATGGATAGCTTGTTTTCTTCTTACCCAGGTACACAGATGGAAAAGAATTTTGCTTTAGGATGAATTATCCCTGAAGCCTCCTCCAAATATAATTAACATGATTAGATGATGAAATTCTGGACTTTTTAGCTGATGAGATTAAGATGAGATATTAGACTTTGAGTTGATTTTCTAATGGGTTGAGATTTTGGGAGATCTTGGGGACAGGTGAATTTATTATATGGGATGGATGTGAGTTTACAGAGCCTAGAGGACACACTACGATAGGTAAAATAATGACTACCACATCTACAAAAAAAATGTTCACATATTAATTCGTGGCACCTGCAAATATGCTAGATTACATGGTAAAGAGGAATTATGGTTGAAGACGGATTTATGGTTGCTAATCAGTTGACTTTAGACACATTTTCTTGGATTGTCTAAGGGGGGTCGATGTAATCACAGGATACTTAAAACTGTAAGAGAGGCAGAAGAGAGTCTGAGGGACATGTGATTTTAGAAGAACAATAAGAGAGATGCAAAGTTGTTGTCTTTGAAGATAGTGGAAGGGGCCATGATCCAACTGATTCTGGCAATCTTTGGAAGCTGGAAAAAGCAAGGAAACAAATTCCTCCTTAGAGATCTCAGGAAAGAATGCAGCTCTGCCAATACTTTAATTTTAGTCCAATGAGATCTCTGTGCAACTTCTAACCTTCACGGCTGTAAGATAATAAATTTTGGTTATTTAAATAACTAACTTTGTGGTTATTTGTTATGGAGCCATAGAAACAGAAAACAAATACACCTAAGATGCTTCGTGAAAAGCTTGATTTATTATCTTTAATCAAATAATCTTTTTCAATTTAGTAAAAAAAAAACAAGTGCTACAGCCTAGCATTAAACCAACTTAATGTGTGACTTTTATTTTTTTATGCATTAATTTACCCATTTTAAAAATTTCTACAAGGTCTACATATTTCTAATGTAAAACTCAGCTTATGCCTATCTTTCGAATAAAAGCCAAAAACAAATGGAAATCACCATTTGTGTCTTTAGAATATCAAATAATTTTAGCAATTCTATATAGATATCGTTTTGCTCTAGTCAGTGCCTAGAAAACTGCACAGAAGGAAAAAATCTCAAGATTGAATAAACCTTCAAAAGCCAGGGTCTCTAACAATTCTTTTAATGGCTTTTTTTTTTTTCTTTCTGAGCATCCTTTTCATTTTGTTTCCAGTTTCTCTTTTATTATATTCTCTGCCTTCTGAAGCATCATATTCCATTCCTGGATTCATCGAATCAATACATTTTTTGTTATTTTTGTTATCCACAATTGCCTTAATGTTGAAGGTGTGATTAACCGGTGATCTTAAACGCCACAAACCTTAATTAAAGAGTACACAGATGTTTTCTTTTTAATTGCAGAATAGATGAATTTCAGAACATTTCTGTTCTCTTGGCCCTCTACTCAAGCCTTTTGTATAAGATTCTGTCACACTGAGAGTTGGCGTTTATTGCTTTTGTCCATCTGTCATAACAAAATCTTCCTGATTTTAAAATGTGATGAGACAACTATACTTGAACATAAGTGCCAGCAAAACATAGACATAATTTTTAACTTTGCATAGCATTTCTAACACTATCCTTTGGGCATTATGGAGTCTGTGGCAGATTTGATTTTCAATGGAAAAAAATAAAATAAAAGATCTCTTTTAAACTCTATGTTCTGCTGGATTACATTTTTGGTTCATGTCAAATTTTATTTTTATCTTATGCCATGTTCAGCAATGATAAGACAATGAATTAGTGTTGTCTTTGTTAAAGAGCCATACTCCAGATAAAGATGCTCAAATCAAATCAGATGACACATATGAAAGTGTAAAGCACTATGCGAGAACAAGATGTTATTTTATTAACTAAAAATATTATTGAGCTTCAGTTAACAATATTCTAAAACATTTCTTTGCATCCTTATTTTGAATAATCATTTATTAATTATTTGGCATACCAAGTAATATTTTATAGAATAGGACGTTATTTAATATGTAAAGACTAACCAGAGCATTTGGCACTTTTGTCTTTCAAAATCAATGTGACTTCTACACAGATGAGATGTTTAACAGATAAAGAGAACTGGGTAGTTTCTGGTGAATAAATCAGAACATGCTTACTATTTATTTTTTCCAATTTTCTAAGCTATTAGAAAAACGCTGAATGCTCAATGCCATTTGTGCTGATGATGAGATTGGATAAAAATAGGTTAAACAAGAGATTCACTAAACATAACAAACAAAGCAAGTAGTTACTATAACATATTTATGTGATAAGCACATTTTATATAGCATAAATACTTTTTCCTAGTATTATTTTTTTAGATATCTAATATATATTAAAGATGAAAAAAATAGACAACTTTCAGTTGAGCATGGTTTTTAGTAACAATCGATATTAATACTTTAAATCAAAATAAAAGAGACTAAATGAGGAAGATTAAACATATTTTTATAATCTAAAATAACTAGCTTTATTTGATACTTAAATATCTAAAAAATAAATCTTAGCTGCTAAGACTTTTTAACTGTGTGTTAAATTTTCTTTATCTGTGGTCTCTTTAAAGAATCAGAAAAGATGGAGAAGAGAACATTTTACTTAGCTTTCAATATTATTTACTCATCTTTGTATCAGCAATACATTCTCATGGTTTATAATTAAAAGAATACACAAAGATACACAAAAAATTTTTCTACTCACTCTTAGAAAAGTCACTCAGTTCTTTTCCCTAGAGGTAACCAGCAATATCAGTTTCTCATGTATTTTTTTCTAGGCTAATTCTGTACTTATTAATACATATATATCTATATATATCAGTTCATAAGGACTTTCTACATTATTTTTAGTGATCGCAGGATATTCAATTACATATGTGTTATAATTTGTTTTGTTCGTAATTTATTTAAATGGTATTTTACAAAAATGTTTTATTTTTAATGTATTATCTCATATAATTTCCAAATATCCCTGTGAACTAATTATTATTCTCATTTTATACATAAATATTTCCAGACTCAGAGAAATAAGTAATATCTGATTATAGAACTAGAATTTCCCAGGCCCAATCTCAACCAGATAGGGCAGAGATTCAAACCCATCTTGGTCTAATTTTTACCCCATACCATTACTCGTTTCAATATAACACTGCACGCTATCTTTTTGAATTTTCAATAATATTTCAACAGTTATTTTATATTTTATGCAATTTTAGAGCAAATCCAGAGCTCGAGCCATGTAGTAAAACTGAATCGGTTGAGCTATGGCAAAATTCAAAGTAAGTAGTTTTCCTCTGCTGTATGTTAAATATTATATAGACATGCAAGAGAGGATATGGAGAAACTAATACTCTCAAACACTGATGTTAAGAGTGTGTGAACTATTTCAGTTGAATAAGTTTAAAAACAAGAAAAAAACTTTCGTGTATCTCTTCTACCTAATGAAACACATTGTTAGATGCTGAACTTCTTGTATTACCTTCTATTATCTAAAGCTATTTTTTCTCTCTCTTCACAAGCAAACTAATATACTAAAATATACATTTAATTCTCTTTCAGTAATATTCACTTCCCTCAAATTTTTGATATCATAGACAATCTGACTTACTCTGAATTAATTTTGACTAAGCAATAAATGACTGATCTGTAATGATATATTAAGCAAGAAATCTGTTACTATCTAGCTGAAATATAAAACATTTCATTACTGCAACATGAGAACTATTGTGAATATAGAAATTTTAAAGGTCCATTTATTTCTTATGATTATAATTAAGTGGTAGTCTTCTCTTCACTTGTCTGCTGAGCTCCCAGCTTCCTCTCATCTCTGGGAATGGCAATAAGCATAAAATTGTAACTTTAGTGATAGTACTTATATTGTGTGACTTGTCACACTGGCCATAGTGATTTAACCCAGGTATAGTTACCTGATGTGTGATTGAGCCAATCAGCTTCTCTCTAACAAGAATTTGAAATATCAAATGAGGATAAAGAAGCCATTCTGTGGCCTCAGAAAGAGCAGGGAGTGAGAAAGGAATCTCTTTATCTGCTGAGATCCCACTATCCGTATAGAGTCTTTTATATTCTAAATCTTAATTGTTTATCTTTTATTTCTTGTATCTTTCCAAGTAATTATCTCTTTGCCACATTTTTCAGTATTATTATCCAACCTAAGTATTGATTTATCTATTTGTTCATTTATTCAACAAATAATTGGTATGAATTTTGTACTTCAATGTGCTCCATCCTATTCAAGGCACCAGAGAGCCTTCAGAGAAAACCAACATGGTTTAACTCTTGTTTAACTTATATACCAGTGAAAAACTGATAGTAACAAGAAAGTGAGCATTTATTACAATTTACTATCATGATAAATTCTATGAGGAAAAGATCAAAATAATAATATAGAAACTGAAGAAGTTGAGCAGAAAGGCTTTTTTAGATAGGATGGTCAGAAAGAACAGTTCCTCGGATTTCAAAGAAATAAGAAGAGCAGAAACCTTAGGAAGGTCTAGAGAAAGAATGATCTAATTTGGAGAAATAGTAAATTCAAAGAACCTCATGGAGCACTACACTTTGGCATTTAGTACTAAACAAGAAGCAATGCCTGAAATATAATGGTAGTTTCGTGCAGGTTACTTTTTGATACTTTACTTTCTTGCTTTAAAAATTAAAACTCTAATTAATGAGTTTGCTGGCATGTTAATGTGAAACAACATATTGAAATCACATAGTGTTCCAAAATATAATATTTTCTTCCCTTTGTTCATTATGTCATCATTTAAACTTTAAAGTTGAGATAAATTGCTATATTATCATTATTATGGATTTAAGAACACCTTTGATGAGGTTATTCAAAACAATAGACAAAAAAAATTTACAGTTACATTTAAGTTGCTTTAAACAGTTCTTCCTCTTCCCCCACATAGTTAAAATGGAAATTTGAATAAATGAATGAATAATAAAATTAACAGACTTCGACTATCACAAATATTTCTGGTATTAGGATGGGCAGAAACAAATGTACACTTTTTAAAAGCCTGATTTGGAAAGATAGCTAGATAAGGGTAAAGGGGGTCAAATATATAATGACAGAAGGAAATTTAACTTAGAGTGATGAACACACAATGCAATGTACATATAACATATTATTGAATTGTACACTTGAAACCTATATAATTTTATTAACTAATGTTACCCCTATAATTTAATAATAAATAAAATTTTAAATAAATTAAATAAACAAAATGTCAAGCAAAGGTTAGTATCCCAAATCCTAATAAATTATATAATTGAGTTCAAACATTTAGACAGGTTTATCTTGTGGAGGGAAATTATTTATAAATTTTACAGTTTTACCATGTGGTGACATCATGTAATTCTTATTTGTATGATGGCATGTTAACAGAAAATAATTCCTCAGAATGATGTTTAGTTTTCATTTCTACATTTGCCAGATATAAATAAATGCGAGTTATCTTTTGCAAATGGATTTATCTTTTGTTTTCTTCCTCGCCTGATAGAGTAAAAGAAAAAAAGAAAAGAAAAGAAACAGTAGAAAAATGTGTATTTACCCCCTTCTACTTTCTTGTCTCATATAACTTGATTGGGAAATGAATTATTTTATGCCTGGTTAGAAATCATTGCAGTGTCTTCTCTCCATGGCTTTGCTGTAATTGTGGAATATTAAAGTAATCAGAAGTAGAACATGTTCATTTACATAAAGATGAAGTTAAGCTATTTTTAGTGATGATTTCAGAGTTTCTCTGAACACAACTGGATACTGTATCACAGCCCAGGGCTCCTTTTTCTCAAAAGATGATGTATTCCCTGAGTTCCAACTTGATATCTGGCTAGTATGCAGTGGATACCTTTCCTGGTCACTGCAAATCCTGTTAAGAATAATTGGTATTACTTTTCTCCTAGCCTTGTATATTACATGGAAGTAGTGGGAATCTTTAATCAAATGAAAAAATATTAAAATATGAAAGTAGTAGCAGTACAATATATAGGATTTGTCAAAGCACATTGCCTGGTAATATTCAGTTCTCTATTCTTTGGATCATGATTTTAACAAAAACAGAAGGCAGTGCTATGCTTACATGTCTACATGTATTCTGTGTGTATGTGTGGGGGAGTGATGTTAGTTGGAAAATGCTAATGAGCACTAATTTAACCCATTTCTTTAGTTGTTGAAATATGAATAATTTTCTCAGTTTTGCTACATAGCTTCACTTAAATATTGCTTCCTTTTGCTGTGAAAAATCACTCTAAATCTTTTCAACTGCCTTGCAATTATAATTTTTTCCCATATTTTTGAGCCAACTACAATTAACAAATAATTTTATAAATAATTTTCTTCAAAGAATTAATAACATACCACATTAATTCAGAATAGGTCTCATGTCTTATAATTCTATGAGAAACTATCTTATGATAATAGATTAAATATATGAAGTTCCCTGGAGATTGCTCACTTTTATGCTTACTAAGTGTTTAATGAATTTTCTTTTAAATTTTTTAAATAAGTGTAAAGACTGACAGAATTGAATTGCTTGAGAAAGTAGGAAATTTTTTATGTTCTCAATCTCCAAAAATTTATTCAAGTCTGTTCTTGAGAAAAACAATTTTGATTAAAATAAAGAGGGAGAGAGCAAAAAAGAAAGAAAGAAAGAGAGAAAAGTTGGTTATGCTATGCTGAAAGTTATGCTATGCTATATAAAGAAAGAAAGAGTGTTATTAAAAAGGAGTTATATGAGAAAGAGAAAGAAAGAAAGAAAAGAAAGAAAGAAAGAAAAGAAAAGAAAAGAGAAAGAAAGAGAAAGAAAAGAAAGAAAAGAAAGAAAAATAATGGGAAGAAAGAAAAGGAAAGAAAAGAAAGAAAGAAAGAGAAAGAAAGAAAGAAAGAAAAGAAAGAAAAAGAAAGAAAGAAAGAAAGAAAGAAAGAAAGAAAGTTGTTAAGAAAGAAAAGAAAGAAAGAAAAGAAAGAGAAAGAAAGAAAGATGGTGTTTATGTTGTAATGTGAATAACATGAATGGAAAATAAAGCCGAAGAAGGCTGCATGTGGAATGGGAAGGAAGGAGGGCTGGAAGGGTAATGGGCTGGAAGAAGATCCAAGATCCTTTAACCCACTAACTAGTCTTGGAATTAGAATATCGGGCGCGATAATGTCTCTTGGTGGACCCTCACTGCAGATCTTCACATAGAGAATGCAAGGCACAAGCCAGGATCATGCGCTTGTGTGAAAATCATAGGATTATCCTTGCCTTCCTCCTCTCCAAGTATGCTCAGCCTAGACTAATTTGCA